>NC_091637.1:11700226-11995226 GCF_027580195.1 Bos mutus
GAGTTCTTCAGAAGTGGAAAATGATATTGGGAAATCCCAAACAATAAATGCTAAGAAAAAAATGTGCTGGGGCATTCAGGGGCACACGCCCACCCTCCCTAGAAGCGGGCTCATCTCCCGCCTACTCAGCAGATGTACTGGGCTTTTCTATGGTGGTACTGTACTTCATCTCAGCTTCTGGCTCCACTGCTATTATTTTATTTCAAAAGCACTACTACAGCTTCAACATCTACTTTTCTTCTCTTATTGCAAGCCTCCAAATTCCCATCTTTATACCTGTAGTCACATGATCCTGCTGCTACTGCTAAGTCTGCTGCTAAGTAGCTTCAGTCGTGTCCGACTCTGTGCGACCCCATGGACAGCAGCCCACCCGGCTCTCCCGACCCTGGGATTCTCCAGGGAAGAAATGGAGTGCATTGCCATTTCCTTCTCCAAAGCATGAAAGTGAAAAGTGAAAGTGAAGTCTCTCAGTCATGTCCGACTCCTAGCGATCCCGTGGACTGCAGCCTACCAGGCTCCTCCATCCATGGGACCTTCCTGGCAAGAGTAGTGGAGTGGGGTGCCATTGCCTTCTCTGTCCAGTTGCCAACTCAGCCATGATCCTTGAATCTATTAATAGAAAAGGAAAGATACAGACTCAAAGGTCTTTTGAAGGATTAACCTTAACTATAATTCATTATTAAAGGATGCTTCTTCACTGTTTTTATTCCACGAAATAAAACTCCATAGCACAGATGTTTCTCTAGAACAGACCTCTTTACAAAATTAAAAGAATAAGAATATCTTCACCAAATGCAAGTCCCATAATATTATGGAGCATTTTCTTGTTTAGATTTAACATATTATCCCACAACGGAGAAGTCAGAGACAGCTGTTTTGGAGTTTTGGCATGTCAATATGTCAAATCACTTATGCTGATTTTTAGCTCCTTTATAATGCATATTCTTGTCTAAATAAGAAATTTACTTGAGTACAAACTTTCCCCCTTGAAGTTTCCCATAAAATGTTTTATCTTATGAAAAAAGTTCTTAACCTTGTGGCAGGGCGAGGGGAACTTTCATGCTTTTAAGATCATCCCTCTCATGATTGGAATTCTAATACAAATAAAACTGTTTTTAAAATACTAGTTCTTAATACAAAAATAAAAATAGAAATAACTAGAGGCTTTTATGGAAGTGTCTATCTTTTAAAATCTGGAGACGATTTCAAGTTCAAATTCCTCTCCTAAATCTCAATCAACATAACACATTTGTTGGTCTAATTATTTGATGTACTATTCTGAGAAGAACTTAGAACTGCAGGGCCGATATCCAAAATTCTCTGGAATAATCTTTAAAAGTTAAAGTCAGATATTATTGAAACCAACTAGATTAAATGTTAAAGCAAACAAAATTTCATCTACCTGTCCATTTATTTACGCTACGTGTATTGTTTTCTTTCTTTTCACCAACAATGAAAACTTTGATTGTGCTCCATAATGTTGCAAGAAAAACTTCGCTGCTGCCAACAGTTTCTTCTAAGTCAGAGAACCTCTATTGTCTTTGCTCTGGTAATAAATGATAATAATTAAAGGCAAATACACAATAATTAGTCACACTAGGTTTATCCATCTGGTCTACCTGTATCCTATCACTGTGTCTTTGAAACAGATGACAAGCAACATATTGCAGCACATCCCACTAATGGGTCTAAGTGGAAAATGAGGAGGTAAAGAGGTCATTGGAAAAAAAGGTCAGCAGCAAAGAATAAGAGCATTATTCCTTTTTCAAAATTTAAAGTGGTCATTGTATTTAGCTCTGTATCCTCCCAAAACACATATGATTCCACAAGATGATAGTGAACTATTAAGATACTTAGCAAGCCTGGGGAGGTCTATAGATTCTATTGATTTCATTGTTGTTTAATGTTAAATTTCATTGTTGCTTAAATCACAAGAACCATGAACATGATCATGGCTACTATTTATTGCTTGCTTGCTATTAGGTACTGTGTTCGTTTAAAATATATTTTTCTCTGCTTCTGAGAATCTCGCAAGGTAGATACTAAGATCATCTCCATTTATAGGTGAGAAATTGAGATAAGGAGAGATTAAATAAATTCTTCCAAGACTACTTTATTCATCAGTACTGAACCAAAGTTTAAAGAACAGACATTTCTGGAAGGTTTAACAAAGTATATGGAGCTGCTTGTCAATTATCTTAGTTGGAGGCTGACTTTAAAATAGCTTAAAATATTTTTGTCTAAGCTTTTATGCATGATATATACTTTCAGAGCTTCAGTTAACATGGTCATCAAACTCTTCTGAGGAATATGATGCCAAAAATAAACATAAGAACTAAGTTTTATATGTGAGAAAAGCACATCTTGGATGGACTATTAAAAGTGAACTACAAATGAATTCTTCTTCCCCTACAAATCCAAGAGAGATGGCCCTTCTCGAGAATTATTGTATTTCACGTGCATTCTTTAAGGAAGAGAAACAATATTACTCTATTTAGGAGCTGCCTCTATAAACTAACAAAAGCCTGATATCTCTCTTTAACTCATCTAGCATATTCTGTACTCGGTTCATGTAACTTCAACCTCTATTCACATTTTTAAAGCTTAAAATGCTCTCAATAGACAAATTCATATATAGAAGATGGGCCATTACTTGTCACTCCATCTCTTTGCACTCTCTGAATTTGTCATTAGCTTCCTACAAGTAAAAATATAGACATTTCTATTGGCCTTTTTTTGTCCCCACAGTGGAAAATTAGGCACTTCCAGATTATTAAAGATAACCATCTCATGTTGCCAGTGTTTCTCGGGAAAATATTCTTTCTTCATTGTTAGAACTGCACATCATCAGGCCCATCAGATGAGAAGAGAGTAAAAAGATATCGTGGGAGACAGAACCTTCAGTGCAGAAAAAAATTCACAAGTGCATGTGTAAAATAGGTGGAGTAAGAAATAGTACCTCCACTTGCTCAACAAAAGAGGGAAATTTGAGAAAAACAAGATGAGGGTTTTGCAATCAGTGTAAATTGTTACTCACCACCATTTTGGAGTCTCAGCTTCTCTTTGGAAGCACACAGTCCTACAGAAGCAACAGCACCTGTTGCTGACTGTGCAGTCACAGCCTCACCAAGCAATCAAGACACTCCCATCTGTGGTGAAATTTCCCAATTTTTCTCGTACAGAACAGATCCTTCACTGCTAATGAGCTAACTGGAGGCATGCAACATCGCATGCTAGTCTATGGCTGTGGTATAAAGCAGTGGGAATTAAAAATTAAAATCAGCTGAGGTTTTCCCCAACATCTAAGGCTGATGGTCCCCTTTTTCCAAAATTCCCTACTTTGCACAGATTTTTCAGGCTTTTATTTAAATTAGGACATTAGGCATGTTGGCTTGATTACATTTCTTACTCATTGTGTATCTGGTCTTTCTTTGCAGGACAGAGGCCACTCATGGTCTAAGGTTGGAACGTTGTCCTGGTCTCTTCCTTTCCTCTTAAATCCACATCCAACTTGATAACCAAGAACTGGAAATTTTGCAGCTTTAATGCAAATTTAAATCTATTCTCTCCTCAGGGGTTTCATTCTCATGACCAATGTCTTAGGATATCTATGTATAGATATTTATTTCTCAGGGATTTTTTTCAACAGCTTTTAAACAATCTCTCCTTGCCTCCCACTTCCCTCAACTTTCCCTTTCAACCCAGAATTCATTGTCACTATTGTGGAGCCCTATGCCAAGGGCACAGGTGTGGAGCCCTATACTAAAGTCAAAGGACAAAAATCTCTGGAACTGATCAACCCCCACAGCAACTGTTGCCACGAGCCTCCAGATCTAAACTGAAACCCCATTTATGCAAAGGCTTCCCAGGGGGCACCAGTGGTAAAGAATCCTCCTGTAGGAGACACAAGAGACACAAGTTCAATCCCTGGGTCAGGAAGAACCCCTGGAGTAGGAAATGGCAACTCACTCCAGTATTCTTGCCTGGAAATTCTATGGACAGAGGAGCCTGGTGAGCTACACTCACAGGGTCTCAATGAGTCAGACACAACTGAGCACACACACATACACACACACACACACATTAGGTAAAATACCCATCCTACTGCATCCTAACTAATCACCTAATGCCACCCTTCCAGTAGGAATTTTCTCTGCTTTGAGGCTATAAAGGGGTTCCCAGGTGGCAGAGTTTATAAAAGTTGGCTGCTAACCTATGAAAGGGGTCAGCTCTCCCGTGAGCTGACCCACTGTTCTAACAGCATCTCCCATTTTAATAAGCTTTATTCCCCTCTCAATATCATGTCTCAGATATGATATTCTGCCTCATATCTAGAAAATTTTTTCCAACCCATGCACAGACCATGACGGATATTCTAAAATATAAGTCGGACCACAACACTACCTTGATGAAATACATCAGAAACCTGAGTGTGACTCAGATTCCTCATGACCTGATTGCAGCCCCCAAGTTCACCTTTCCCTTCAGCCCCTTCTCTCCTCTGAATTCCTTGCCCCCTTTTCAATGAATCTTTGCTCTTCTTTTGAACACTGTGCCTGTCCTTGCCTTGTATTCCTCCTTACAGTGTCCCTGTCCCTCTGTCTTATCTAGTACCTTGCTTTTTTGCAGGAGAGTAGAGAGGTGGCAGAACAATTCATCCTTTAAGAGAGGCATGAAAACATTACATTTCACATGGTAAAAGCAATGTCATTCAGTAGTGTTCATTTCTGAGCTTCTGTGTTCAGTGGGGTAAAGATGCTCTGTCTGGAATTGGTGCAGAAATAGGTTAAAGATGTCTTTCCAGGATTAGGAAAGGAGTAGGGGTTGGTCTGGATAAAATGATACCCCCTCTGAGAAACCTTCTCCAACTTCCCCAAGAGGATTTATCATCCCACTCACTTGCATTCCTACAGCATCCTGAACATCATTGTATTTAGTTTCTTCTGTATCAGTTCTCTAGTTAGACTGTGAACTTCCCTGGGGCATGTACTAGACACTGGGCACTTCCTAAGTACTTGTTGAGTGAATGGTTAATTCTTTTCTGATCCCACCATAATGTGGTCTAGAGCTGAGTTTGGGAAACAGCTATGGACTGCCTGCAAGGTAAATCCTGCTGACTAGGTGTTTGAGTCAAGTATTGTTGGAATACATCCTGGGCCATCCTTTTATGTAGGACGTATGGCTGCTTTCATGCTACAACAGCAGACAGAACTGAATGGTCACACCAGGGACCCGGTGGACTGCAAAAGCTGAAACATGCACTCCTTGGCCACTTGCAGAAAAGGTTTGTGGACCCAGTTCTAGAGCCTAAAACTAAAAGCTAAGATTTCACACGTTGCACCTTGTTTCTTTAATTGAGGGCAGGAGGAGCAGGGGACAACAGAGGATGAGATGGTTGGATGGAATCACCGACTCAATGGACATGGGTTTGGGTGGACTCCGGGAGTTGGTGGTGGACAGGGAGGCCCGACGTGCTGCGGTTCATGGGGTTGCAAAGAGTCAGACACGACTGAACTGAACTGAACTGAAGGGAAATTCTACACCATGGAATCTAATTAAGCCCAAGTGAGAGACCCTCAAGGTCAAAGTTGCCTCCTGAATTTCATTTGCGTTCTGCAGCAGATTCCTAAATGATTTTTCAACACTTTTAAAAGTTTTGCCAAAAAGACACTTTACTAATTCTGGAAAGAACTCTGATCATTAGTATGGTATTTTATGGCTTTTATGAAAATGTTCTGGATTCTGTGGCTGTGCACAGCACTGCTCTTTGAAATCATTCCAGCCTTTTGCCTTGTATCCATTTGTCAATATAATTATGCTTAATGAACAACAGGAAATGTTCCTCCAATAGTCATATCCTTGATTCCCCTTCTACCATCCCTAAGTCTCATCTCCTGATATAGTTCAACTAGCTACAACCCAAGCAATATAACAGTTTCCTACACATTAGAGGGCAACTTGCTCTTATAACCTAACTGTGGTAGAGTCAGATCATTGGAGTCCTAATCCTGGCTCTTCAGATAAACTACAGGAATGATCATGTATTTTTACCATCTTCAGTATCCTCCACTGTAAGAAAAAAAAAAAAGATTATAGCAGCAAAAATCTCTGCAGATTGTCGTGAAAAATCAATTCAATTATCCCTGAAAAGCACTTGACAGTCTTGTTATCAGAAGCATACCATTTGCTTTCTATTTTGCTTCCATCCTTCACATCAATTCAACTTGCCAACTCCATACGAGGAACTAGGTCTTTTAAAGTACATGTATCAACCTCCAGGTGTCAAGGTCACAATCACGGCCCTTTGACTTTTGATGTTGCAACTAAGCAGGACACTATGGGGCTCCTGGGCACAAAAGCCTTTCTGTGTCCCCAGTTTCCTGACCCTCTCTGAGTTCCAAAGGGCAGGTTCAAACACCGGGTGATCAGGGAAGTGAGGGGATGCAGAGCAAGGTAGGAGCAGTAAGGAAACAATAAGGCAGCTTTGGGGCAGGGTCTTAGTTTCACCTCAAGGGCTACACATGGCAAAATTAAAACTCCCAACAAAGGGAAGATGTTGGCTACTTGAAGAAACGGTCTTCATTACAGAGAAGGTCAGAGTTTGATAACCTTGAGAAGCAGAGAAGCATCAGGAGACCATCTAAGGCCAGATTAAAGGAGTGTGGGCCCAGGACACACCCTGATCCTTATCAACAACTCTCAACCCCACCCTTGAGCCATTGCTGTTAAACTCCTCACCAAAGCCCCCCAGGTTGCAACACGTGAATATGGGAGGCGCAAGTCCACTGTGTCCCCCTTTGCCTGGCAAAACAATAAAGCTATTGTTTTCTACTTCACTCAAAGCTCTGTGTCTGAAATTTGGTTCAGCACCTATGCACAGAGGCCAAGTTTTTGGCATCAGTGTCAAGAAATCATGGTTTACAGAAGCCTGAGGGGGCCAGGTCATTCTAAGTATTCTAATCTGCATCAAGGTGAACCTAGAATCATTCTAACAAGTTGGAATCAGCTTCAAAGCAGTGTATGTCTTGAAAAGTAAGACAATTCTCAAGATACCTGACTTGTCAAGTCTCTTCAGGAATGTTTTCTAGCTCTCAGAGTGGAAGAAGATTACCGCCTTTTTCTAACAGCCAAGGGTGTTCCTAATTGTAACCTATGTGGCCAGTCTGGCCTGATATATCTGTGCTTTTTCATGGCTCAAGGCCTTGGGGAATGAAAATGGCTGCATAATTTCCCTCTGGTGTTTTGATTCTAAGTTCATTGGCCCAGAAGCAGAAAAAAGAACAGATTTTTTTTCCCCCTTGAGCATTATTTTTCTGATTCTATCTTGGAAACCAAAGAGAAACATGTTTTGATTATATTTACAAATTTATCTAATCATCCTGGAATGTTGAACTACATTTTCTCTTTGGAAAAGGCCACTAATAGAGTGCCTCTGGGCATGAAGCTTATTGGCCTTCAGGGACTTCCTCTGTGGGACACCAGGCACAAAGGGGGAACCAGGGCAAAGACGTAAATTCCACACGACTCGCATGACTCCACCCTCAGGGGACCCAGTGCACAGTGGGGTCTTCTGACATTTGTTTATTTAACAACAAACGTGTTTTGGAAGCCTGGACAATTGGAACCACCTTCAAACTGCTATAACTGCTGTGACTTTCTCTCCCCGACCCCATCCATCTCTGCACCAGAGCCATCGATCCAAAACACAAATCTGATCATGTTGTTTCCCCTCTTAGAAATCATCAGTGTCTCCCCCTTCCTCAAAGGATCATGTCTTAACACCTTTAATAAGACCCACTAGCATTCACCGTCTGGCCCTTCAGGTCTCCAAGGCAAATCCATTGTTTCTGTAAAAACTCAGATATCTTTCTTCATTCTTTTTTTTTTTTTTTAATTTTGGTATTTTAGCACAACAGTTGCATGTGTTCAGGATTAAAATATTTTACATATCATTAAGTAACGCGGACATAGCTACCTATCTCTTCTCTATTGTACACACCAGAAAGTCAGAGACTATGCCGTACTTTCGGAAAGCACCCATGATTGGCTAAACATAGGATCTTTGGTTGGAGAAGGAAATGGCAACCCACTCCAATGTTCTTGCCTGGAGAATCCCAGCGACGGCAGAGCCTGGTGGACTGCCGTCTATGGGGTCGCACAGAGTCGGACACGACTGAAGCGACCTAGCAGCAGCAGCAGCAGGATCTTTGGTGGGCTTCCTGAGTTGTTCAGGGGATAAAAAATCCTTCTGCAATGCAGGAGACACAGGAGATGTGGGTTTGATGCCTGGGTCGGGAGAATTCCTTGGAGGAGGGCATGGCAACCCACCCCAGTATTCTTGCCTGGAGAATCCCATGGACAGAGGAGCCTGCTGCAAAGAGTTGGACAACACTGAAGCAGCTGAGCACACACACACAGGCTCTGTGGAAATATTGAATGAACGAAGGCAAGACTTGGTTCTCCAGCAGATTCCTAACTTCATCTCACTCTCGGAACTTTCATTTTCTACTGCAGCCAGGTCTCTTCTAGCAGATTTTATAGTCCTTGAGGGCTAGAATGCTGCGTCTGTCTTATTTTCCACTGTCTCAGGCTTCTCTATACTTCTGATGTGTGTGGAAAGCTTCATAATGATCTGTTGGGGAAAAGGTTAAGATTTTCATGTTAAAAAGTAAATAGTGGTCCAGTGGTTGAGAATATGCCTGCCAATGCAGGAGACATGGGTTTGATCCCTGGTCCAGGAACATCCCACATGCTATGAGGTTAGCAGGCCTGTGAGCCACAACTCCTGAACCCTACATGCCCTAGAGCCCATGCTCCATAAGAGAAGCCATCACAACGAGAAGCCCTCGCACCAGAGCTAGAGGGTAGCCCCGGCTTGTGGCAACTAGAGAAAAGCCCCCGTGCAATAGCAAAGAGCCTGTGTTGCAACCAAGAGCTGCAACAGAGTCTCAATGCAGCCAATAATTAATTATTTATTTTTAAAAGTAAATAGACCTGGAATCTACTCCCAGGCAACTTTCTCTCCATGTGTATGTAGAAGACAGGATTCTGATACCAGGCAGACAAAAGTCTGATAATCTGTTTTAAATGTCTAAGATTTAAGAAAGAGGCAGAACGGGGAAGCATGACAGTGTGAGAGAAAGAAGAGATTACCTTTGGTTGCAAGGATTTATTTTTTCAGCAAACATATATTGAGCATCTTGCATATGCTTGGCATGCGATTGGCTCTGGAGAAAAGAGGAAGAGACATGAGAATAAGACTTGGCTTCCTGATTTTCCAAACTCAGGACTAAGGCCATTGCCCTTTCATGGGGCAAGGGTGATGGCAGAGGAGAGCACTGCGGGGCAGAGGCACAGTCCCCAAATCTCCCAGGAATTGGGAGGAGGAGAGGGGACGGGAAGCATAATAAACTATGCTGTGAAAGGTCAGCCAGCTCCTTAGCGCTGTCTGGAATCTAATGGGGGAATGTGGGAAAGATGACTAGCTTAAGAGTCCCTTGATCAGTCTGATAAGCAACTCTAGGTTAGTTGCTGTTTCTCCTATTGTCCTCTCCTGGCTCCAGGGTAGCCGAACAAACCATGGACACAAGGACACTGAGGCTCTGAGAAGGACACAGAAAGGCCGAAGTCAGAAAGAAAGGCTGGTTCCAAACCAATGTCCCCAAAGTACCCAGCACAGAAGCACAGAGAGGGTCAGGTCAAACCCTAATATCTCCTGGAAGGTCATTCCAAACCTGGAACTATTAAGATGGGCTTGGTGGAGATAGAAGGTAGCAAGTTTCCCTTTGACCAGTTTTGTGCTGAGTGTCGTCTTTGGCTTGATATAGAGGAGGTGATTAATCCATAGCCTTTCATATTTTATTTTTGAGAAACTGAAAATTAAATTATGGTTTAGTTTTCTAAAACTAAAAACTAATTTCCTATGGAATTCAGGAAACTCTCAAACTTCTTCTTATGAATGCTCTATTTCTGAAAAGATCTCTGTGTAACCTCAGAGACACTATTTCCACTCTACTAGAACAGAACTGAGCAGATTTCAGGTTCTTGACAACTGTTCTTAAAAATGAACTCAATTGACTAATTTGACACATAATCCCATTATGTGTCTGGCAGTAAAGATATAGAAAAATGAGATAGATGGTTTTCTCTTTTCAAACAACCAAAAATCAAATGGGAAGGAAGTTTGGAAAAGGTAAAATAAGAATATACCAAGTACAGATTTTTTTTTTTAATTGCTATGGAAAGTCAAAAAAGGAAGAAATAAGATTTTTAAGTCAATTAGGAAGAGTTTAAAAAGAAGGTAGCACTTGAAGATCATTGGTTTTCCTGACCTAGATTTGGGGTTTGTTTTTGTTCAGTTGCTAAGTTGTGTTGAACTCTTTGTGATCCCATGAACTGCAGCACACCAGCTTCCTTGTCCTTCATTATTTCCCAGAGTTTGCTCAAACTCATGTCCACTGAGTCAGTAATGCCATCCAACCATCTCATCCTCTGTCACTCCCTTCTCCTCTTACCCTTAATCTTTCCCAGAATCAGAGTCTTTCCCAGTGAGTCATCTCTTCTCATCAGGTGGCCAAAGAATTGGAGCTTCAGGATCAGTCCTTCCAATGAAGTTTTGGGATTGAACATCTCTTATTCATCAGCTTACAAAATGCTTTCAGTTCAGTTCAGTCACTCAGTCGTGTCTGACTCTGTGTGACCCCATGAATCGCAGCACGCCAGGCCTCCCTGTCCATCACCATCTCCTGGAGTTCACTCAAACTCACATCCATCGAGTCCGTGATGCCATCCAGCCATCTCATCCTCTGTCGTCCCCTTCTCCTCCTGCCCCCAGTCCCTCCCAGCATCAGAGTCTTTTCCAATGAGTCAACTCTTCACATGAGGTGGCCAAAGTACTGGAGTTTCAGCTTTAGCATCATTCCTTCCAAAGAAATCCCAGGGCTGATCTCCTTTAGAATGGACTGGTTGGATCTCCCCGCAGTCCAAGGGACTCTCAAGAGTCTTCTCCAACACCACAGTTCAAAACATCAATTCTTCGGTGCTCAGCTTTCTTCACAGTCCAACTCTCACATCCATATATGACCACAGGAAAAACCATAGCCTTGACTAGACGAACCTTTGTTGGCAAAGTAATGTCTCTGCTTTTCAATATGCTATCTAGATTGGTCACAACAAAATGCTCTAATGAGGTATAAAAACTGGTACTATCCCACAACAATAATCAAACAATTTAACTTGGAAATTAAACTAAGACAGAATAAGAAGGAGTACGGGAAGAAAGAAAGAAGAAACAATTTATCAGTACTTATTCTTTGACAGCCCACCATTTTGTATCACAAGTTTTGAGATTCCCAATAATAGCCATTGTTGCCTAAAGCTCTGACCACATGTCACATTTATATTTACTTCATAGGGCTTACAAAGTCCTTTATTACAACCTGTTTCATTTGATCCTCCTATTAACACTGTAAGATAGATAACCTGGGTAGTGGCAGCCCCAACTTACTTCCCATACTCTGAAGCTCAAAAAACAAAACAAAACAAAACAAAAACTCATCTTCCATGTTTCTTCAAGAAGCAGAAGAATAGAACCAGGTTTTGACTCTGTTCTCCCAGCTCCCTCAACTCTACTCTGCTGTTTCCCATAGAGTTTTGAAAAGTCCTTCAGCTAGATTTATTTGAATAAAAATAATTGCCAAAGCCTTCCTGAAAGCAGTCTATTTTTAGCTAGCCAAAACTGGCATCTCTTGTTTTCATCTACCATCACCCTACGTCATTTACAGGGCACTGTTCTTTAGTGTTTCCATTCCCATCTGAAAAACAAGCCTTTTGTGTTAGAAGGAATTAAGTCCCTGAGAACAGATATGATAAAATAGGATATATAAGCTGCTGCAGGAAACAGGAAAGGTAAGGTATTTTGCTAGTGTGACTCTAATATCTCAAATGGAAGAAAACTAAGGCTTGTTAACAAGAACAGTGGTTTCCCAACTTTAGTAATGATAGATAAATGCCGTCTTGTGTGTGGGTGTGCTCAGTCATGTCTGACTCTTTGCAACTCCATGGAATTCAGCCTGCTAGGCTCCTCTTGTCCATGGAATTTTCAGGTAAGAATACTGGAGTGGCTTGCCATTTCCTACTCCAGGCTAACTTCACAACCCAGGAATTGAGCCCACATCTCCTATGCCTCCTGCACTGGCAGGTGGACTCTTTACCACAATGCCACCTGGGAAGACCAAATGCCTTCTTAGTTCAGTTCAATTCAGTTGCTCAGTCATGTCCGACTCTTTGCGACTCCATGAATCGCAGCACGCCAGGCCTCCCTGTCCATCACCAACTCACGGAGTTCACTCAGACTCACGTCCATCGAGTCGGTGATGTCACCCAGCCATCTCATCCTCTGTCATCCCCTTCTCCTCCTGCCCCCAATCCCTCCCAGCATCAGAATCTTTTCCAGTAAGTCAACTCTTCGCAAGAGGTGGCCAAAGTACTGGAGTTTCAGCTTTAGCATCATTCCTTCCAAAGAAATCCCAGGGCTGATCTCCTTTAGAATGGACTGGTTGGATCTCCTTGTAGTCCAAGGGACTCTAAAGAGTCTTCTCCAACACCACAGTTCAAAAGCATCAATTCTTCAGTGCTCAGCCTTCTTGACAGTCCAACTCTCACATCCACACATGACCACAGGAAAAACCATAGCCTTGAATAGACAGACCTTTGCTGGCAAAGTAATGTCTCTGCTTTTCAATATGCTATCTAGGTTGGTCATAACTTTCCTTCCAAGGAGTAAGCGTCTTTTAATTTCATGGCTGCAATCACCATCTGCAATGATTTTGGAGCCCCCAAAAATAAAGTCTGACACTGTTTCCACTGTTTCCCCATCTATTTCCTATGAAGTGATGGGACCAGATGCCATGATCTTTGTTTTCTGAATGTTGAGCTTTAAGCCAATTTTTTCACTCTCCTCTTTTACTTTCATCAAGAGGCTTTTGAGTTCCTCTTCACTTTCTGCCATAAGGGTGGTATCATCTGCATATCTGAGGTTGTTGATATTTCTCCCGGCAATCTTGATTCCAGCTTGTGCTTCTTCCAGCCCAGCGTTTCTCATGATGTACTCTGCATATAAGTTAAATAAGCAGGGTCACAGTATACAGCCTTGACATACTCCTTTTCCTATTTGGAACCAGTCTGTTGTTCCATGTCCAGTTCTAACTGTTGCTTCCTGACCTGCATATAGGTTTCTCAAGAGGCAGGTCAGGTGGTCTGGGATTCCCATCTCTTTCAGAATTTTCCACAGTTGATTGTGATCCACACAGTCAAAGGCTTTGGCGTAATCAATAAAGCAGAAATAGATGTTTTTCTGGAACTCTCTTGCTTTTTGCATGATCCAGCGGATGTTGGCAATTTGGTCTCTCGTTCCTCTGCTTTTCTAAAACCAGCTTGAACATCTGGAAGTTCACGGTTCACATATTGCTGAAGCCTGGCTTGGAGAATTTTGAGCATTACTTTACTAGTGTGTGAGATGAGTGCAACTGTGCAGTAGTTTGAGCATTCTTTGGCATTGCCTTTCTTTGGGATTGGAATGAAAACTGACGTTTTCCAGTCCTGTAGCCACTGCTGAGTTTTCCAAATTTGCTGGCATATTGAGTGCAGCACTTACACAGCATTATCTCTCAGGATTTGGAATAGCTGAACTGTAATTCTATCACCTCCACTAGCTTTGTTCATAGTGATCCTTTCTAAGGCCCACTTGACTTCTCATTCCAAGATGTCTGGCTCTAGGTGAGTGAGCCAGACATGCTCCCTTATGGATCCAAGTAATAATGGCTGCCTGGAGCACTGTTAAGAAGGCTGTGAGCTCAGCTTCAGGAGCCCTGTATCAACTATCAGTGCATCCTTGCTCAAATAGCCATGGGGTCATGTGGTTCTATTCCAGGAGATCCTGATTCTGCCTTATTCAAGATTTCCCTGGTGGGTAGCACGTTTACGGATGATAGTGGTGACAGAACTTATAGCCTTACTAGCCTCTGATGTTTCTCTAGAGCATCATGCTGACTTCAGGTCTCTCCAGTAGTAGCTTTCACAACATCTCTCTGATATGTGACTCATTCATTATATAGTATAACTACTCACTGTCTCTTTCTGTATCTTTCAGGTTTGTTTTGTCAATATATTCCCTAAAAAAGGGTCTAAAGCCAAATGAAACCAATTAAAAGTCAGATAGTGAAGCTAAATTATCTTCTGTGATGACAAACATTTTTTTGCCTCATAAAATTAATACTGCTTAATGTAAAAAAAAAAAAAAATGTGAGTACAGAGAATGTACTGAAGAGTGTGTTTGCTATGCTGCTGCTGCTGCTAAGTCGCTTGTGCGACCCCATAGACGGCAACCCACCAGGCTCCCCTGTCGCTGGGATTCTCCAGGCAAGAACACTGGAGTGGGTTGCCATTTCCTTCTCCAATGCATGAAAGTGAAAAGTGAAAGTGAAGTTGCTCAGTCGTGTCTGACCCTCAGCGACCCCATGGACTGCAGCCTACCAGGCTTCTCCGTCCATGGGATTTTCCAGGCAAGAGTACTGGAGTGGGGTGCCATTGCCTTCTCCGGTATTTGCTATAGTCATCTACAAAAATAAGAATAATATCCTTTAATAATGTTCCCTTTATCTTTTCTATTAATATATAATATTATTGAAGAGATACTTCATAGGTAATTTCATTTTGTACCTTTTTACAAAAAAAAAAAAAAAAAGGAAAGGCTTGCCAGGTGTCTCAGTGGTGAAGAATCCACCTCCCACTGCAGGAGACGCAAAAGATACATATTTGATCCCTGGGTGGGGGAAGATCCCCTGGAGTAGGAAATGGCAACCCAGTTCAGTACTCTTGCCCGGAAAATTTCATGGACAGAGGATCCTGGTGGACTACAGTTCATGGAGTTGCAAAGAGCTGGACACAGCTGAGCACACATAATAAAAATAACTCTTATGTGTTATATGATGAAGTCTTTGTAGGTAGTTTTTACAGCCAGATTTCACATATTCGTACAGAAGTCTCAAGTCACTCCACTAAAAATGTACTTCTTTCAAGTCTGCCAATCTAATAAATTGATACCACAATCCACTCAATAACACTTGCCCCAAATTGAGGCATCTTTCATGATTCTTTTTTCCACTTATATCCTGAATGGTGCTGCTTTTATCTTGAGTGGTGTTTTATCTTATCTAGAGCTAATCCTCATCCCACACATCTGCATGCATCCATACCCCTCAGTCTCTGGCCTGGACCATTTCCCTCAGTTGGCTTCCCACCTCTGTCTTTCCCCTCGACCCCTCCAAAGGATCTTTTTTTGGTAAATTGCATCATGTCCCTCCTCTGTGTAACACCCCCAACCACTCCCCTTTAAATGGAGATAAACTTCACGTGCCTCATTGCTGCTGAGAAGGCCCACCACCCTCTGTACCTGTCGCTCTGCACATCTCCTGCAACTCTTGCCTACTCATTATCTGAAATGGCCACACTGTTTGCTGATTTGCTGCCCATTGGCTTCGTTGTGTGTGTACTGCCTGTTTCTCATCAATAGATTACCAGCTCCATCTCTTGCCTGGGCCTGTCTGCTCATGGCCTATCCTCCGAGCCTTGAATGGTGGCTGGTATATGGCTGGCGTTCAACCAGCATTTGTTAAACGGATGAATAATATTCCATGACAAATTGTTTTAGCTCTCCTTCAGTTTTAAAACATTTATCGTCTCAATACATTCCTTTGGCTTCAAAAACATGACATGGAGCTTTATTCTCCCTAATCCGAATTCTCACCCACCTGACCTCTGCATCCCCCACACATGGAACTCCAGTATTTGAGCCCACAGGGACATCCCTGGCACCAGCCTAAAGTCTCCTTCATGTTATGCCCTGCCAGACAGAGACCTCCCTATTCCTACTCCTAGGTATTTTCACTCTGTGCTCCCTTCCTTAAAACACCGACTTTCCCTCCAAGACCCAAGTTTCCATCTCTTCCTGAGGAAGCCTTGTGGTGACACCTGCCCTCTGAGGACTTATATCCTCAGAATACAGGATAGAAGGAGCAGACAGTAAACAAATAATCCAAATAAAAACCCAGCATCAAAAGGTAATAAAGAGCTATGAAGGCCTAGGTCTAGTAAGAGATCAAAGAAGGCCTCATGGGGAAAGTGATGATTAAGCTGAAACCCCAAGGCAAACCATCACGATGCTTGAATTTCACTTTCCCTGCGCTATGTCTCAGCATATGTAGGTGCCAGTTCTACTTTTCCTCTTAGGTTTTAAACTCCTAAAAGACTGATTTCTCATGTGATTCACAGCACTTATGCCTTGCACACACCTCCCTAAATGGGGGAGAAGAATTAGGGAGAGAGAGGTGGGGTTTGGGGTGAGCAGGAGGGCAGAGGGGAAACGGAGCAGAGAGTCAAGGGGGAAGGGAAAAGGGAGGGCAGGGAAACCAAGAATTGGACTCTGAGTATTACAACATCAAGGCGGCATCTGGCTTATCACTGGGTTCTGAAACTCAAGCGAGAGTCTTTGTGCCAGTGCAATATATTATTTTCTTGATGTCAAGTACCCTTAGCATCACCTTAGAATGGAACCAAGCCTATGTATTTTTGCATTCTCTTTGCTTCCTTAATTAGCTTGCACCCTATTAAAGTGAAATTAGTGATCCATTGTGCTTTTCGTTTTTCTTAAATGGAGCCTTTGCCTTTTAGTCCATGCAATTTTGTCAGGTCCTTCAAGACCAGCTCCAATTTGGATGTATAAAGCCCAGTTAAGTCGGAGCTGGCTTTAGACCTCGCCCTGTGCAGGGCAGCATGGATGAGCTTCAAGTCTGAGCCTGTGCAGAGGGTGAGCAAGGGACCACCCTGGGCTTGTAGGTGACACCCAGGGCTGATGAGAGGTGAGGTGGAGAGAGCAAAGTTACCAGCCCGTCTCTTCCTTTGGGACAGCTTCCATAAAGTCTCTAGAAAGCAGGTCACCCTCTTCTGTTTGCTCCCATCCCTGCTGCCCTGCAAGCCTTTCTCCAGCCCGCTGGAGAGGACTAGGGCTTTAATAAGGGGATCTGACTGCCCAGAAGCTGATGCAGCTTAGAAAAAAGAGCCATTGGCCAGAGAGCAGGGAGGCCAACGGGCTGACCCCAGGCACAGAGGAGAACACCATGGCAGTGGCGAGGAGGAGGCCAGGAATGAAAAGAGGATAAAAGTTAGTATTTACTGAACATTCACTTGCATGAGGGCTTCCCAGGTGGCACTAATGGTAAAGAACCCGCGTACCAAAGCAGGAGACGTAAGAGATGTGGGAAGATCCCCTGGAGGAGGGCGTGGCAACACAGTCCAGGGGTTACCCGGAGAACTCCACAGACAGAGGAGCCTGGTGGGCTACAGTCCATGGGGTTGCATGGAGTCAGACACGACTGAAGCAATTTGGCACAAACACACACTTGCATGAACCTGGAACTCTTTTAAGCAGCTCTTTGAACGCTCACTCAGCCCTTGAGATAAATATTAATGTCATTTCACAGGACAGAAAGTCAAAGCTCAGACCTGCTGAATTTCTTATCCAAGTTCACTCTGCTGGAATTCAAGCCACTCCACCCCAGTTTCTAGGAGAATAGTGTCTGTATCTTGCTATATTTTTCAAGCATCTAGAATTGTACTGAAAACTCAGCAGGCTGCAGATAGTTTCATTGCAACTAAATGAACAAACTACAGAGAAAAAGCACAAACTCCCGTCTTTGGAAGTGAATTTATTATTCATGCATCTGGATGATATTAACAAGTCTGAAGAGAAAGTTCACCTGGGGCGTGGCTGGAAAGTTCACCTGGGCACATCACTTAGCCCTCCTGAGCTTTATTTTCTTAATCTGTAAAACAGAGATCAAACTGTCCACCTCAGGAAGATCCCTGAAAGGATCAGAGGCAATAAGGTACTACAGCACCTAACCCAGTGCCTGGCACCCATGCGCCCTCTGTCATGGCAAGTTCATGGTTTCCCTGTTTACCAGCAAGTGTGTGGGGTAAAGGGCCGTGGGAGAAATGCGCTGGAGGTTTGAGTCGCCGTGCTCCAAGGTCATGGAAATTCCTTCCTGCCCTGGCCCAGGCTACCCCTGCAGGGTTTACTCTGGCCTTCCTAGCACATTTGTCATTTGGATTTCCTTTTTCCTCTTTCCTCTTTGACATTCATGGAGTGGGATAGGATCAAGAAGTTCTTTGCAAACAAGCTTGGAAAAGGTGAAAGGTGTCATGCGCTCAAGTTTGGGGTCCTGGACACCAGATTTCAATATCAGGACCAGATTCTCTCTCTCTCTCTCTCTGTTTTTTTTTTTTTTTTTTTAATTGGAGGAAAATTGCTTTACAATGTTGTGTTGGTTTCTGCCGTACAACATCGCAAATCAGCTGTTACTATACACATCTCCCCTCCTTCTTGAGCCTCTCTCCCTTCCCCCCAAACCCTTCTGGGTCATCACAGAGCCAGGCTGGGCTCCCTGTGTTACACAGGAGTGTCTCACCAGCGACCTATTTACACATGGTAGTGTATATATGTCGATGCTACTTTCTCTGTTCGTCCCGCTCTTTCCTTCCCTCACTGCATCCACAAGCCCATTCTCTCTTTATGAAGGCTTTGGACTACCGGAACACAGTGGGTGGATGCTGACTGAAAGACAGATTCCCTCAGGGTGGGGCTCACATGATCTTTCTGGTGTAATTCAAGATCCTCTGGCTACAGATGAGGGTTAGTTAGGATGGGCTCCATCCCAAACAAACAAAACCCCACACAGACCTGCATGAGGTCAGTGCTCTGGGTCAGACCATTTAGAAGCAATATTTGAATACTTACCCTTTTAAAAAGACATCATTGTTTTCATACATCCAGGCACATCCTCGAATGGGGGTGGGGGAGCCAAGTCAGGGGGAGAAACTTCCCTGCCATTATCACCTGCCTTCATCTGCTCCTGGCCCGAGCTGTGTGGGTTGCCATGGTGACACAAGACTGACCTCTCACTTTTTACTCTTCCAGGAGCGAAAAAGGTAAAAATGAGCCATTTGGTCTCAAATGAAAATCAACCTCTCAGTTAAAAGATGTTAAATCGCTTTCCCTTCATCAAACCTAATGTTCCGTAGCCAAGTTTTTTGAAAAAAAAAAAAAAAAGGAAGAAGGAGGGGGTGGGGATAGGGATGGGAGAAAAAGGGTAAGAAAGCCAGCCAGAGGTCTCAGAAGCAGAGATGTGGGGCTAAGGCAGCCGGCAGAGAAGCAGACGCAGCTCCTCCAGGGAGCGGCAACTTTCCCTGAGCTCACATTGGCCGCTGTCGCGATTCCTCAACTTCTCCCGGCCCCGTGATGCTGGCTCCAGCGTTCTCTCCGCCTCCCTCTTCCACTTGCTTTGCAGCGGTCCCTGATGCGGCTGGTCTCTTGCTTTTATTTATTTATTTTTTATGTGGAGGGATGTTGGTTCAGGAAATCAAAATATTGATTGAATCCCATCACACTTGAGCAAGCCTCTTATTGGTCGGGCTCATACATTTGCTGTGATCAATCGGCCAAGGAAGCTTTCTGCAGCAAGCCAGGCCGCTCTGCCAGGCTGCCAGGAACTCCATCACTAGGAGCCCCGAGTGCAGGAACTCCCAGGCTGGGGACATCTCCTGCTGGATGAAAAGTACCAGCTGGGCAGTGGGAGAGGTGTGCCATGTGTCTCTGGGCAGCAGGACTGACTGTGCTTGGGAGCTGGAAGCATTTTGCTGCCCGTTCCTGGCTTTCTGATGCGTGGTAGGGCAGCTGGAAAATTTCCCTTCCTCTTCTTTCCTCGTCCTCTCGGTCTGTGAAAGAGCAGACTGCAGCCTGTCCGCCTGCAAAACTTCTGCAAGGGCGGTGAGGCTGTGCTTTGGCTTCAGCCGACTCATTGGTTCCATTCTGATGCAAGTTTCTGAGTAAGGGGGCTAGAGCTGCCAAACCGTCTTCTACACGTGAATTACCCTTAATTATAAACTAGGCAAGAACCACCGATTTATTCCTACCAGACTTGGTTTTTAATCCTTTAACTTCTTGAGAGTGGTAACATTGAGAAAAATGGGAAAAAGTAAGTGGATGTAGGGAATGGGTCTAATTCTTATCAAAAAGATTTCTTCACAGTATTTGGGAGCAAAATCCTCAGTTTTTCAGGAATTACTGTTAGGAACCTCAGGTGTCAAACATACAGAAACAATTAAATGACCAATTTCACTAAACCCAACATCAGAATAAACAAAAGCAAGTTATAAATGATAACCTGAAGAGGGAGAAAATGATGCCCGTTTGCTCGTTCATCCATTCAAAGGATATACATTCTTGAGTCATATTTCTCCCAACACTGAGAGCATTTGGCAAAGATGTGCTAGTTTAACAGTCCTAGGCTTTATTTATACCATCAACTTCCTGTGGCAATAAAACTTACAGAAAGATCCTTTCTCTGCTGCATTCATGACATCTCTTGGATTCTACCTGAAATCAGCTGTCTCTGAAGCATGAGCAGTCTTTTTCATGTTACACATACACACACACACACACACAGCCACCCTTGGGCACACACACACACACACACACAGCCACCCTTGGGCACACACACACACATACACAGTCCATATTCCTAATGAGATCTCTGTGGTCATCTTATTCTCGGGGGCCATTGCTAAGCCCATGCTCTGAAGGCAGCTTAGTCGCACTGGACTCTTTAATTGGCTGGCATTTGAGAAGTTGAAAGGGTTAATGCTTATAAGAGAGAAAGAGAAAATACTCTACCGCGCGTGCGTTTTGATCTGAGGTTCAAAACATACATGGAGATGAAAATGCCAACCTCATCGCAACACACAGTCCCTTTCTCTGCCTCCCGGTCCTTCTCTTCCTGCCTCTTCACAATCTTACAGATCTGGTGCGATGAGAGCGGCCGATAAGTGAATGGCCAGTGGTATTCTATGGTTTCAATGTAGCCTGAAGATTAAATCCCTATGAAAATAATATATCTCTTCTCCTCTCCCCTACCCCTGGCCCATTAGAAGCAGCCGCTTTTCACATTTAAATGTAGCAGGGGTAACAAGAGCCTCTTTTATCAGCTACTCCTATTCATAACGCATTAAAATACATGCCTTCTTAATCCCTAGCACAGCTCTAACTGGGCTTCAGCTTTGTACTGAAATAGTACGTATCTTTTTAAAGTGGCTGATGGAAATCATCTTCTAAACCAAATCAGTCTCTTAAAAGCAGCTCTCCCCAAGGTTTACACAGAACATAAATGGAGTCCCGGACACAGTGTGTGTCCGATCAGAAAGGGTTTGAGAAACAAAGCCAAAGTTTGTTTATAAGTAGCCCGAGCGACTTGGCAAGCCGCTTCCTCCTTTCTCCCCTCCTTCCCACCCCGATTCCATACCCATCTTTGCAGCAGCAAAACTTGGCATGGTACAGCACCTCTTCTGGGAAAGGCCTTTCCGCATGAGCCAATCAGCATGCTCCATGCAAGGTCACTTTCAGAGGCAGCTCTTTTTGAAGGCAGAATCTCCAGGAATGGAGGCAGAGGGAGTGGGGGCATGGATCAGGTAGAAAATCACCTGGATTCCCAGTTAATCCTCAAGCCTCAGAGGAGCGTGTGCAGGACTGGTGAATTTCACAGCCACTGAGAAAGCTCTCTTATAGGCAGGTGGCCGATAGAAACTAACACACCACCATGCTGTATGTATAACATATACATACAGCATGTATCAGTGGTGCAGTTGATAAAAAATCCACCTGCAATTCAGGAGACACAAGAGGCTCGGGTTCGATCTCTAAGTAGGGAAAATCCCCTGGAGGAGGAAATGGCAACCCACTCCAATAATTTTGCCTGGAAAATTCCATGAACAGGGGAACCTGGTGGGCTATAGTCCATGGAGTTGTGAAGTCAGACACAACTGAGAGCATGCACACACAAACACCCTTACAGATTCACACACAAGCGAACACTTTCTGCATCAGATAATAGCATTGGTTTCATGCACAATCATCTAAAAATAGCATTAGAAGCACCATTAGTACAGAGCGAACATTTAAAACATAGACAAAAACAAATACTCAAAATTGCAGTTAATTATTGCAGCTATATTTCTTTGACATTAGTTCCCTAAAACCAACTCTTTCTTACATTTTAATTAAGACTGCCCTTTAAAATGAATTCATGCTGGGAAAGATTGAAGGCAAAAGAAGAGGGTGGCAGAGGATGAGATGGTTAGATAACAACACCAATTCAATGGACATGAATTTGAGCAAACTCAGGGAGACAGTGAATGAAGGACAGGGAAGCCTGGTGTGCTGCAGTCCATGGGGTTGCCAAGAGTCAGGTATGACTTAGCAGCTGAATAACAAATGACATATATATGCTTTTATGTACATAAATTTTAAGGATTTATTTTAAATGAATGTATTTTATATATTTATAACTAAATTATTTCATATCAATTTTATTTTAAATAAATGTATTACATAGATACTTAAATATTCACACTTTCTTCACAAATATATCTATCTTTGGTAAAATTAATGGCTTCTTAGGCTTTGGCATTATTGTTAATGAAGAAGACAAAAAGGTGGCAGAAATATTTGTGATATTTTGTCTTCAGCTCTAGCTTACTTCCACTTAGAAGCTTACAGAAGATATTTCTATAAAAAGTATAGAGGGAGAAAAGTGTTACATTCTTCCAACATTGTTTAACGCAAAGCTCCAGTAAAAGTGTAATTATCTCTTTCTTCAAAGCAAGTAAATGCTGCTAGAAATGTTTTGGATTCGAACTTCCTGGGCAGATACCTGTTTTTCAATGGCTGCGAATCCTCTATTTTCTAATTCTCTCTCTTTTCTTGAATTGCAGCCAAAGTGCTGATGAGGGCTCTTTTCCTTGTGCAATGTGTTTCTTTTTTACCTATAAAACGTCACAAAGTTATAAAGTAGAAAAACCGTCTACAGTGTAAGATTCGCCCCCTCCCCCAGTCGAACACTGAAGATGGCCGATAGGAACAGAAAAAAAAAGAAAGAAATTCACGCAGCAGCAGAACGTACACATAAATATGTACCAGCATTTCACCCCTTTTGTGAAAGTATCCATCTCACGAAGGTGGTAAGGTTCTTAATAAAAAGCGGAACATCTTCGGGTAATTCTAAATACCCTTTAAAAGCATTAAAGGAAAACTTAATTCAGATCACTGAAATTTATTGAAAAAAAAATCTCACTTTCTGGGGTAATGGTGATTACTTCTCAATCGTGTAACCTGACTGCCCTCTTCTGGATATAAAGAGAAATAGTAACACCCTGAAAGTATGTGGAGACCTATACGTTGAGTATTTATTCTTTCACTGATTATTCCTTTACTGCTAGAAAATCTGTAATAAAGAATTTCTACTTGCCTATTAAAATTTGAGCAGGACTGTAATTACAGACTAAATAATCTGACTTCCCCATCACTCTGAGTGAGATGATCCCTAATTTTTTGGACAGCATTTCTGACTTGTGTCCTATTTTATGTTTGAGACCCTCTAGCCAGACTCGTGTTCAAAAAAGGCTAAATTGAAGAACAAGCAATTTCTCTGATATTTCCACAACTCTCTGAAAAACCGATATTGAAGTGAGCCAAGCTCTCTTAAACCTTGCATTCACTTTATAGGAGGGACTTAATATTTCTGGAAACTTCTCCAAGTAGCTTGTCAATAACTAACTAGACCACATTTTAGAAATTTTAAAAAGTGAAATAAAACTTTTCACAAATAAAATAAAAACTTGAGAAAATAACTTATGCTGTACCATAATTAGGTAAGACTTCACTTGGTATTTGGTAGAAGAATTATCAAGTGAATAATCCTAGATCCACTTGTTTTTTCCTCTGTTAGGTGATACAATCTTACATACCACTATCACAATTAAAGAGCTTTATGTTTCTCTCTTTTTTGCATTTTACATCTGAAAAATGGTACAACAAATTCAAGTGGATTGATAATTCTGGATGGAAAGTCATTAAATGCCAACAGGAAAAAAAAAATTACCCTCAATTATAATTGTGATACTACGTCAAACAGAGAGAGGAAATTCTAATTTTGAGCTCTATTAAAATGCACTTATTTCAATTTCCAGTTGCTATGTATGTCCTGTTAGCAGCCTGACATTTTGAGTAGTACACTAATTCATATGAATTGGGTTTTAAATGAAAGCTTTCAAGTCAACCTTTATGGAACACTGAATATGCGATAAGCCCAGAATTAGCCCGAGAATGAGGTGATACTTTTTCACCAAGCAAGCTTCTTGAGAAGGCGCAAAACTCGAACACTCTGAATTACAAAATGCTTTCATTTCAAGCGCCTCACTCCTAGGTAAAGTGCAAGCTGATTTCATCATATTTTTCTCTGGAGACCTCTGAAGTAGTTAGGAGTGGATATAACTGTGGCCTGCGGCTAGAAAATTAAAGGTCAGAGGTTAAGTGCATGTCTTACCAGGTAGGTTGCAGCCAGATCGTCACCTGTCAGGCATCGGAGCTGGGAACAAATTCCAAAACATCAGGCAAAGTGGCCTAAGAACACACAACTGGGCAATGCTTATATAGGTCAAGCAGGAGTCGAGCAAGAGGGACCCCCTGATTGTTAATTATCCTCTAGAAAGGTTGTTGAACTTCCAGGGGGGTTCTGCATTTGCCTGGAGAGACCTTTCCTTTCTGCGGGACTCTTCTGATAGAAGGCTGGTTTGGAGAGGCGCAAGCGGACTGCTCATCCTCAGGCCATCTGGCTCTAAGGTGCTCATCCTCAGGCCGTCTGGCTCTAAGGTGCCCACACTTGGCAGTTTTCAGGGAAGTCTGACTGTGCACACACGGAGAACTTGGTCTCCAGGCTCTGGCAAAGATCCCGCTCTGGCTGGGAAAATGTGAGCTGCCCTCTTCAGTCTGCTTGTGGTCAGGGGACCCAGAATGGATGGCAAAGATCACTTTTAGCCAACTTCGCTCCAGCACCTCACTGTACTAATAGAAGAGCATGGAGACCAGGAGTCAACATCATCCAAACTCTGACATCTGCTGATCACCATTTCCATCACGGGACCATGTTCTCTCTACCTCAGTTTGCTCAGTGGCTCAGGAGTGTCTGACTCTTTGTGACCTCATGGACTGTTGCTCGCCAGGCTCCTGTCCACAGAACTCTCCAGGCAAGAATACTGGAGTGGGTTGCCATTTCCTCCTCCAGGGGATCTTCCTGATCCAGGGATTGAACCCTCCTCTCTTGCTGCTTCTGTGCTGGCAGGCCGACTCTTTACCACTCGGCTACCTGGGCGCAAATTAGCCATGTATAAAATAAGGGGCCTAGATCTGGTGCTTCCTAAGACAGCTTCTGGGTCCCAATCCATATATTCTTAGGAGGTCACTTATTTGCATTAAACTACATCACTATTTGGGTACTCAGTTACCTCCATGAGCAAAGGATACCACTTAATCAGAGGAAAAAAAAATCTAAAGTTTTATGAAAAATGTTATGTCAATTTTTCTCCTTTGATACTTAGTAAGTCAGAAAGTGTAAGTCACTCAGTCGTGCCTGACTCTTTGCAACCCCATGGGCTGCAGCCCTCCAAGCTCCTGTGTCCATGAGATTTTCCAGGCAAGAATACCAGAGTGGGTTGCCATTTCCTTCTCCAGGGGATCTTCCCGACCCAGGGATCAAACCTGGGTCTCCTGCATTGCAGGCAGATTCTTTACCAACTGAGCTACAAGGGAAGCCTTTGATATTAGATGAAACAAAATGAGTGTAAGACATCTGACTTTTTATCGCTTGCTCACTTATGTGATAAATCTGCCATTACCTGAGACTCTCTCTCTTTTTTCAAGTAAATAAGGTCACTGATTTCTCTTCTCACAGAAATCCTCCTCTGAGAGAGAAAAGTCATCATGGGCCAGGGTCTCGGGGGAGAAGCAGAGAGGCCTGACAGCATCTTTAGGTAGAACATTTGTGGGGCAGCAGGAATATTTGGTCCTCTTTTCTGGGGAGGATGCTCGGGTGGAATTGATGCTGAATCCTTTGGAAGGAGTCCTGTCAGGTGTAGCTTCCTCCTGTTCTGCTGGGCAAAGAATTGTGACAACAAAGGCGGCCAACTCAGCTGTTAGATGTCTTGTGCCAATGAAAACTCCCCAAGCAATGACAGATGTGGGGAAATGGGGCCAGAGATAGGGAAGCAGAGAAAGGGAGAAATAAATAAAGATAAAGGATAATGTAAACCAAATAGTCAAGCCTTGACTCCCAAAGAACACACCCATCACCACTTAAAATACTTGACTTCATCCACTTGAATCCATGTGACTTCCTTGTTGGAATTACAAGAACATGGACTATGCTTCCTTACTGGGTAAGTTCTGTGTGGGCAGATATTTTTATCTCCTTTGTTCTTTGCTAGACCTACATCATCTTGAGCAGTGCTTGGCATCTAGTTGGAATGCATTACAGATATGGGAAAGAGGTGGAGATGTGGAGGTGAAGGGGAAGTTGGTAATGGAGGTTTTGATGGTGGCAGAGGGAGAGTTGATGAAGGTGAAGGTCATGGAAATGAACGTGATGGTGGTGGAGGTGGTGATGAAGGTAGAGGTGGAGATGGAGGAAGCCATGGAGGGGAAGTCGTGGTAGATGCTGCTGGAAGATGATGGAAGTGGCCCTGGAGGTGCTGAAGGTGGTTCTGAAGGTGGGGAGGTTGGAGGGGAAGTCGTGGTAGGTGCTGCTGGAAGATGATGGAAGTGGCCCTGGAGGTGCTGAAGGTGGTTCTGAAGGTGGGAAGGTTGGAGGGGAAGTCGTGGTAGGTGCTGCTGGAAGATGATGGAAGTGGCCCCGGAGGTGATGAAGGTGGTTCTGAAAGTGGGGAGGTTGGAGGGGAAGTCGTGGTAGGTGCTGCTGGAAGATGACGGAAGTGGCCCCGGAGGTGATGAAGGTGGTTCTGAAGGTGGGGAGGTTGGAGGTGCAGTGGTGGCCATCGTGGACCATGAAAACTTTCTGAGATGGATATTACAGACTCAGAAGCAAAGGGGTCAAAAGAAATGCAGAAATTCAGACAGAGTGACAGAACACCTCCTAGGAGGCAGCTTGTGGCCCTGCTTCCAGCTGAGTCTATTGACGGAGGACTTCTTCAGGTTTGAATGACAAGGGTCAACAAATGCTCTTGGCTTTCTTACACAAGTCTGAATTCCTGAGAGTGCATCCTGTGGGATCTGAAACTTCAGGCCTCGGCCTCCCAAAGCCTGTCAATCCAGCTCTGGTCCTTATTGAATTCAATCACCACCATGGATTGTCACTACCTGAACAGGCTCACTGCAAGCTTCAGACCCTTCGGAGCTCTGTTGGAGAAGCCCAGCAAACGTTGGATGCATCCTGGACCTTCCCACGTCTCCCTGAATATTAAAGGCTAAATTCCTGCTTTGTGTCATAGGCACCCTCCTCTCCTCCCTTCACCTGGTCTAAACCCCCTTCAGAGCCTTATCTACCCACCCTGTCTGCTTATGTGCACCTCAATATGTCTATCAATCCATCCCACATTCTCACCTACCCTTTTTTGTATCCTTCACTCTGTGCTTTTCCTGAAAAATCTTTGTACCTTCTTTGCCATCCCTTCAAGGCCCCTTCAAATGCATTCCTGAAATCCCATCCTTCAAACCCACGTTTTCCTCTCATTATCTGAAATGAAGGGAACTTATGAGAAAAACAAGTATTGATAGACCAAAGGGGACTCTGATCAAAGAATACAGCTGTGTCCCCTGGAAGGAAATATAAACCGACTTCATAATTAAGAGTGGAGAGAAACTAATAGAGACTTCAGAATCCAAACACAGAGTGGAGTAGGACAGTTAGGTCCTGCAGTCTATTGGCTGGGTGTGCAGGTGGGTTGGGAGCTGTATGGAGACTTGTTCAGAGGTTTATTTCCTCTACAAGGATACTCTTGTTGTTTAGAAGGCATTTTATTCGTGTGTTTGTGGGGAGTGGAGACTGGAGGGTTCTAACGCACCCTCTAAAGCTACTCTCTGCAGTGCTACCTATAGAGAGACAATAGGAATGAGTTAGCATGTAGGCGTTTACCACAGAAGCATCCCAGGTGGCACTAGTGGTAAAGAACCCACCTGCCAATGCAGGACAAACTGGAGATGGGTTTGATCCCTGGATCGGGAAGATCCTCCGGAGAAGAAAATGGCAACCCACTCCAATATTCTTGCCTGGAAAATTCCATGGACAGAGGAACCTTGTTGGCTACAGTCCATGAGTCAAAAAGACCCCCCGCGCGCGCACACACACACACACTCATTGTGGCTTAATATTTTCTATATACACGGCTCTGCAGGTATATTTGGAAAGAAAGGGACACCGGGAACATGGGAGAGATTCTTTGGTTACCTGAGTTCCCAAAGCACTGACCAATGAGGGTTCTGACTTCAAAAGTCATAGAGAAATGGTATTTGGAGAGGCAAGAACTATCACAAAGTCATTCAAGGATATCCAAGAAGCCCTCTGCCATCTGTGTCAATAGACACAATGATAGAACGCCACGTTTTTTTAAAACGGAGAGAAAAACAGTAGATTTAGATGTCTATAAGGGACCAGATAATAAGGGGCAGGAAATAAGTGTGCCGTGTCCAATTATACCACACAGCAGGGACAAAAGCCCTTTTCAAGATGACAAGCTACTTTTCATTTCCCTGAAGCCTTGAGATCAACAAGGTGGTGGGGGCTGAGGGAGAGAGGGAAGGATCTGAGATAGCAGAGTCCTTGGTCAAGGCCGCTGGGGATGGAGTTTGAGGTGGAGAGAAGGGAAAGAAGACAGCGGCGCTGAGAATCAAGTCTTCAGGCAAGTGGGTGTGGGGTGGGGTGGGGTTTCACTGCTGCTCTTTTTTGATTCCCTCTCTATTTTCTTGGTGGAGATTCTTGGCTCTGCATCAGGCATGAAGCAACCAATCCATAAATGTTAGTTCTTGTTACTGTTATTATTAAAAAATATTGTTACTATTATTGAGCAATTTATTGACTAAAGAGGCAGTAATATATCTTTTGAAAATTTATTTTTAATTGGAGGATAATTGCTTGGCAATGTTGTATTGGTTTCTGCTGTACAACAACACGAATCAGCCATAAATATACATATATCTCCTCCCCCCTTGAACCTCCCTCCCACCTCTCTCTCCCACCATCCTACTCCTCTGGGTCATCACAGAGCACCGGGCTGAGCTCCCTGGCTTATCCAGCAACGTCTCACTAGCTATCTGTTTTACACGTGGTAATGTGTATGTTTCAACGCCACTCTCCCAATTCATTGTCCCACCCTCGCCTTCCCCTGGCGTGTCTACAAGTCCGTTCTCTGCATCTACGTCTCTATTCCTGCCTTGTAAACAGGTTCGTCAGTACCATTTTTCTAGATTCCATATTTATGTATTAATATGTATTCATTTTTCTCTTTCTGGTTTACCTCACTCTATACTTCTTTTATTACCTGAACGTTATTGACCGAAAATGTTTCAATATTCACTGACATAACGAATTGCCGGCCACAGGCCTTAATTTCTGCAAAAATTTCCTGGTCGGTAATGTGTTAATAAAAAGTTTCAAACATATAGAAAAATATCAAATCGTGTGTTATATAACAGGAATTCATAGAGTGCTCTAGATCAATTATACTTCAAACAAACTCACAGAAAAGAAGATCAGATTTGTGATTATCGGGGGGGGGTGCGAGTGGAGATGTTGGGAATTAGATGAAGGTACCAACTTATAAGATAAATAAGTACTAGGAATATAATGTAAAACATGATAATATAATGAACACTGCTGTATGTTATAAATGAAAGTTAAGAGTAAATCTTGAGTTATCACAATTAAAAAATTTTACAATTTCTTTAGTTTTGTATTTAAAAAATAGAGGCACATGGAACTTGTAGTAAAGTTTACAAAGTAAAATGACTGAAGAAGTGAAGCCAAAATATCAACTCTAGATACATGTGTAGTGATGGAACAAGATAGATAAATAATGAGAACCTACTCAGTGTTCTGTGGTGACCTAAATAGAAAGAAAATCCAAGGAAGAGGGGACATATGTATATGTGTAACTGATTCATTTCACTGTACCATAGAAACACAACACTGAAAAGCAACTAGACTTCAATAACGATTAATTTTTAAAAAAAGAACAAGAAGGACCCAGCAATACCAAAGACCAAGGGCTAATATATCAGGCAAGATGTGTAAAGCCAGCTAAGTTGTTACACATGGTCAAAGCATTGGGAATACATTCATCTTCCTCTCGTGCTACAGCAATTTGGAAAAATGAGCTCTGACAATGAGCTGTCATAAAAATCACATACAAAATCTTCACTATTGGAGATTATAGTCATCAAGGGCTCATGGGATTAACAAAGAGGGAAGCCAGACAAACTTCAGTAAGAAGAAAAATTATGCTTACTTACATTATTCCTTTATAGCATCATTTGAACATTTTTAATTTAATGTGAATTTCAGAAGAATGGTTTGGCTGCTTGAATAAGAATGGAGTGTATGTAAAATTCTGAGTTTTGCACTAACCCAGAACATTTTTCTAGGCAAAAACCCGAGGAATCACATGTGGAAAAACTTTATTAAAAAGTCTTATGAGAGCGTCCCAGGTGGCTCAGTGGTAAAGAATCTGCCTGTGATGCAGGAAACAGAGAAGACTCAGGTTCAATCCATGGGTCAGGAAGATCCCCTGGAGAAGGAAATGGCAACTCACCCCAGGATTTTTGCCTAGAGAATCCCATGGACAGAGGAGCCTAGCGGGCTACAGTCCATGGGGTCACAAAGAGTCAGACACGACCCGGCAAGCACTCACATGAGAGCAGTAATGCATGAATACGTGTGTGCTGGCTGCTGTTCCTTCGTCTGTTATCACAGAGCCACGCAAGCCCGGCTCTGTGCCAGGGCACATAACCAGTGCTAAGGAAAGGACATTAGCCAGACATAATCCCCGACGTCCTAGAAACTCCTGAAAGAAGTGTGTTCATTCCTAAGGGAGAGTTCTTATTGTTTGAAAATGATCATGATTTGTTAGTCCAAGTAGAACTTTCTGCTTATGTTTCCCCAACCGTCCATGAAAGGTCAGCTGAGCTAACCTGTCCTTCAGAGCTCATCTCATGGAGGCAGGGTCTAGACCCTGCCACATGCCATCGCCGGGTCTCCAGGAAGAAAGCCTAGTACGGACGCCGCCAGCTACTTTCTCTTTGTTTCCATATGTTTTCCTAGGGGCTCCCTCATCACAACATGTTACACAACCCGTATCAACATCACGTCCCATTTGGTCACAAGGCATTTCCAATCCAGTGCTTCCTAACCCCTTTCAGGGGAAGTATTACATGCAAGTTAACATTACCATGCTCTGACAGATCAAATGAGAAGATCCAGACAGAAAGCACTGAAAGTTCATGACAAACCAGGTCACTTTCTATTATATTTACATTTTAGTAATAGGGTCCTTTAAGGACTCCTCTTAAAGATGGGTTGCAATATCCCATGTCAGCTTTTTTCTTGAATTCCACTCTGCGTATATCAGGATTATTGTGTGCATGGCTGAGTGGACCTTGCTCAGTTACATACAGCAGGATGGCAGGTAGTTGTGGGTGGGTGTGGGGAAGACCAAGACATAGAACCAGATCCAACCAGAGGACAGGACAGGAGCTGAGGGGTGCAGAAATGTGATGGAGGCCAATACAGCCATGGGAGGAAACAGTGAAGATTAGACAAGGAGGCTGACCATCCTCCCCCTCAACCAGTAAGCCTGAGTAAGGCAGGTGGGTACTAGAATTTGAGAGGAATCCGGGAAGAACCATAGCGAGTCACAGAATTTTGAAGAGGAATACTGAAAAGTAGGTAGGCCTCTGTGAGTAGTAAAGAACATGCCTGTCAATGCAGGAGATTCAAGAAATGGGGGTTTCACCCCTGAGCTGGGAAGATCCCCTGGTGGGGGACATGGCAACCCACTCCAGTGTTCTTGCCTGGAGCATCCTATGGACACAGGAGCCTGGCAGGCTACAGTCCACGGGGTCCCAAATGTTCAGTTGTGGGGGCACAAATGAAATGACTTAGCACACACACACACACATTGAGAAGTAGGTATATCAGTGTGTTTTGCCTTAGAAAGCAGCTTCCCAGGTGGCTCAGTAGTCAAGAATCTGCCTGCCATTGCAGGAGACTCGGATTCAATCCCTAGATCAGGAAATGGCAACTCCCTCCAGTATTCTCACCCGAAAATCACACAGAGAGAGGAGCCTGGTAGGCTACAATCCATGGGGTCGCAAAGTCAGACACGACTGACTGAGCGCGCACACACACACACACACACACACACACAGCTTCAGGATAAATATTTTATCCATCATAGGAAATAGGACTAACAATAAAGAAGAGTGAGGGACGGCCACATGGGTCTAGCCGCTGGGAAAAAAATGTTCATTGTCCAGACTGGCTGTCAGAGACCTCGGAGAGAGAAGCTGAGTCTCAGGGATAAACAAGGAAGCCAGTGGTCAGCGCAGGGTTTTGTGAGGGAAGCCTTGTGTGACAGATCAGGAAGTGAGGTCCACCCATGAAGATTCGGTACTGTGTGTCTACAGGTGTATGGGGTATGTGATAGTGATGGTGAGGAAATGACAGTGGAATCACTTAGATACCCCTTGCTGTGGGCGAGGATTCATCTGGAGCTGGGGTGAGGCTGAGCTTGGAGATGGCAATTTCATTGTCAAGGTGATCCTGGGGACAGAGTTGAAGGAATTTGACAGACTTAATTCTTCTTGGGTTCTTTTCTTGAAGAGTCAGACCTTACGAAGCATCATTACGAACAAAGCTAGTGGAGGTGATGGAATTCCAGTTGAGCTATTTCAAATCCTTAAAAATGATGCTGTGAAAGTGCTGCACTCAATATGCCAACAAATCTGGAAAATTCAGCAGTGGCCACAGGACTGGAAAAGGTCAGCTTTCATTTCAATCCCAAAGAAAGGCAATGCTAAAGAATGTTCAAACTACCGCACAATTGCACTCATCTCACATGCTAGTAAAATAATGCTCAAAATTCTCCAAGCCAGGCTTCACCAGTATGTGAACCTTGAACTTCAGCTGTTCAAGCTGGATTTAGAAAAGGCAGAGGAACCAGAGATCAAATTGCCAACATCTGTTGGATCATCAAAAAAAGCAAGAGAGTTCCAGGAAAACATCTACTTCTGTTTCATTGACTATGCCAAGCCCTTTGACTGTGTGGATCACAACAAACTAGAAAATTCTTAAAGAGATGGGAATACCAGACCACCTGACCTGCCTTCTAAAAAATCTGTATGCAGATCAAGAAGCAACAGTTAGAACTGTACATGGAGCAACAGATTGGTTCCAAATCAGGAAAGGAGTACGTCAAGGCTGTTTATTGTCACCCTCCGTATTTAATTTATATGCAGAATACGTCATGCAAAATGCTGAGCTGGATGGAGCACAAGCTGGAATCAAGATTGCCGGGAGAAATATAAATAACCTCAGATATTCAGATGACACCACCCTTATGGCATAAAGCGAAGAGAAACTAAAGAGCCTGTTGATGAAAGTGAAAGAGGAGAGTGAAAACTTTGGCTTAAAGCTCAAAATTCAGAAAACGAAGATCATGGCATCCGGTCCCATCACTTCATGGCAAATAGATGGGGAAACAGCAGAAACAGTGACAGACTTTATTTTGAGGGGGTTCCAAAATCACTGCAGGTGGTGACTAAAGCCATGAAATTAAGACATTTGCTCCTTGGAAGAAAAGCTATGACTAACCTAGACAGCAAATTAAAAAGCACAGACATTACTTTGCCAACAAAGGTCTATCTTAGTCAAAGCTATGGTTTTTCCAATAGTCATGTATAACTTGGACCATGGATGTGAGAGTTGGACCATAAAGAAAGCTGAGTGTTGAAGAATTGATGCTTTTGAACTGTGGTGTTGAAGAAGACTCTTGAGAGTCTGTTGGACTGCAAGGTGATCCAACCAGTGCATCCTAAAGGAAATCAGTCCTAAATATTCATTGGAAGAACTGATGCTGAAGCTGAAATTCCAATATTTTGGCCACCTGATGTGAAGAACTGACTCATTGAAAAAGACCCTGATGCTGGGAAAAATTGAAGGCAGGAGGAGAAGGGGACCACAGAGGATGAGATGGTTGGATGACATCACCAACTTAACGGACATGAGTTTGAGCAAGCTCCGGGAATTGGTGATGGACAGGGAAGCCTGGTGTGCTGCAGTCCATGGGGTCGCAAAGAATCAGACACAACTGAGTGACTGAACTGGACTGAACTGAAGGAGTCAGAATCCTCTTTAGCCCCTGGCTTCTTCTTGAGTAACCCTGCGAGCAAACATCTTCTACTGTTCCAGATTCAAAACAATCTCTACTCAGTCCGCCTGTCACTTTCCCAGAGCAAATGATCGCCTAACAGGTTATTTTCACTTCACTTTGGTCAAGCTCAGTTCTTCCATGCATGAAGTGTTGACTGAATTGTATTCTGCGCCCTACACTGTCCTAAATGCCTCATGTCCTCTGCCCTTATGCAGTTTCCAGGTTAGCTGTTGTTGTGCGTTGCTCAGTGTGCCGATTCTTTGTGACCCCCTGGACTGCAGAGTCAAGGGTGACTTGACACTTTCGCAGCGTCAAGGTCTTTTCCAATGAGTCAGCTCTTCACATCAGGTGGCCAAAGTGCTGGAGCTATAGCTTCAGCATCAGTCCTTCCAGTGAATATTCACGGTTGATTTCCAGGTTAGAGGAAGAGGCAAAAAATAATAACAAATCAGTTCAGTCGCTCAGCCATGTCCAACTCTTTGTGACCCCCATGGACTGCAGAACACCAGGCTTCTCTGTCCATCACCAACTCCCAGATCTTGCTCAAACTCATGCCCATGGAGTCAGTGATGCCATCCAACTATCTCATCCCCTGTAATAACAAATGGGTGGTCTCAGTTTAGTGTGACTGTGAATAGGGTTGGGTCCCCTTGGAGTCTTGGAATCGATTTGTTCAGGGACAACTTTCCATAAGGAGTCAGAACAAACCAAGAGCTTTGCAAGTACAGTGGCCTTATTGTGGAAGGGCCCTGTGCCTCCATGGAACCATGATCTATTTGACATGTCGATTTTTCTATTCTTTCAGTATGATGATACTTAATAGGTAGTCACCAGGAGCATAATAGGATGTAGAAAACTCATGTTACCTGATAAATGTAAAATGAAAATCAGATTAATGTTCTGATATTTGTGACTACTATGAATATAGCTCTCAGAAAAGGAGACATGAGTCTGCAGTTATTTAGGCCATCTAAGAGAGTGATTCCCTAAGAGCTACAGTTAGATATAAAATTTTACTGTACTCATAAAATCTATGTCAAGCTTAATGTAGTCAAGTGGTGAGAGAATTGGATCAGAAGCTAGGATTTTCAATTTGCCTTTTCCAGTTTTGTCCCTAAACATCCCTCTGTGCAGTGCTAAGTCTTTTCAGTTGTATCTGACTCTTTGCAACCCCATGGACTATAGCCCACCAAGCTTCCCTGTCCAGGCAAGAATACTGGAGTGGGTTGCTATGCCCTCCTCCAGGAGACATTCCCAACCCAGGGATTGACCCCACATCTCTTACATCTCCTGCACTGGCAGGCAGGTTCTTCGCCCCTAGCACCACCTGGGAAGCTCTAACCATCCCTCAGCTATGGGAAAATCATGTCTGTGGCTTCTGTATCCTTATTTCTAAAATGAAAGAATCAAACCCAGTTTCTTACTAATTGTAAGGAACTATGATCCTGTCCTAAAATTATTCTGAGAATGGTGCTATAACCATTCATTACGAAAAAGATGACTTAGAACATAATGTTCTTTTTGAGTAAATTAGTTCAAGACAATAGACAGGATGTAATAAATTATCTGCCTTGGGGTAAAAATAAACTCCAGTCAAGTGTATGTGCTTAATACCTGGGTAAAAAAGTGCTTAGCTATTTGTCTGTTTAGACTAAATACATAATGACCAGACTTATACAAGCAAGGATGTTAAAATCATGCTGTGTAGTCTGCCTGTCACTTCATGGGTAAAGCAGACACATGTGGTAACAAGACAGATCTATGGACTGCTTTGAGGAACAAGAATGAAACTTTCCTCTGGTCAAAAAGATCTCTCTGACTGTCCCACTATAGTCCCCAAAGCCATGGTTTCTTGGGAATTAAAGATGAATTCTAAACTCCGTATCTTCCTTCACTCTCTGAACCTCACAGGACCATGAAGATTAACTCAACTGTTTTATGGAGGGACTTCCCTGGTGGTCCAGTGGTTAAGACTTTGAGGAGGCGCAGGTTGGATCCCTTGTTGGAGAGCTGAGATCCAGCATGCCTCTAGGGGAAAAAAAAGCACAAGCAATTCTGGAAGATCATGGTCATTCGCTCCCATCACTTAATGACAAACAGAAGGAGGGAAAGTGGAAGCAGTGACAGATTTCCTCTTCTTGGGCTCTAAAATCACTATGGATGGTGACTGCAGCCATGGAATTAGAAGTTGATTGCTTCTTGGCAGGAAAGCTATGACAAACCTAGACAGCGTGTTAAAAAGTAAAGACATCACTTTGCCAACAAAAGGTCAGTACAGTCAAGGCCATGGTCTTTCCAGTAGTCAGGTAGTGATGTGAGAGCTGGACCATAAAGAAGGCAGAACACTGAAGAATTGATGCTTTCAAACTGTGGTGCTGAAGAAGACTCTTGAGAGTCCCTTGGAAAGCAAGGAGGTCAAACCAGTCAATCTTAAAGGAAATCAACCCTGAATACTCTTTGGAAGGACTAATGTTGAAGCTGAAAGTCCAATACTTTGGCCACCTGATGTGAAGAGCTGACTCACTGGAAAAGACCCTGGTGGTGGGAAAGATTAACATCAGGAGAAGAGGGTGACAGAGGATGAGATGGTTGGATGGCATCACCAATTCAATGGACATGAACTTGGGCAATCTCCAGAAAATGGTGAGGGACAGAGAAGCCTGGCATGCTGTACTCCATGGAGTCGAGAAGAGTCAGACACGACTTGGTGACTGAACAACAGCAACAACAAGAAAAAGATTGTAACAAATTCAATAATGACTTTAAAATGTAACTTCATGCAGCCACTATGGAGAACAGTATGGAGGTTCCTTTAAAAACTAAAAATAGAACTGGCATATGACCCTGCAATCCCAATCCTGGGCGTATAGCCAGAATAAAATATGATCCGAAAGGATACATGCACCCTAATTTCATTGCAGCACTGTTTACAATAGCCAAGACATGGAAGTAACCTAAATGTCCTTTGACAGAGGAATGGATAGAGAAGTGGTACATACACATAAGGGAATACCACTCAGTCATAAGAAAGAATAAAATAATGCCATTTGCAGCAACATGGATGGATCTAGAGATCATCATGCTGAGTGAAGTCAGTCAGACAGAGAAGAAGAAATATCGTATGACATCCCTTCTATGTGGAATCTAAAAGGAAACAAAACAAATGAACTTACTTACAAAATAGGAGGAGACTCACTGACTTAGAGCTGGACTTGGGGTGGACTTGGGACGGACGCTGCTCCATTTAAAATGGATAACCAATGAGGACATACTGTCTAGCACAGGGAACTCTGATCAGTGTTATGTGGCAGGCTGGATGGGAGGAGAGTTTGTGGAAGAATAGTATAAATGACTAAGTCCCTTCACAGTTCACACGAAACTATCACAACACTGTTAATCAGCTATGCCCCAATACAAAATATGAAGTTAAAAACTGGCCCATATCGAAAAATCTTTCAAAAGAAACACCTTATGGAAATGTGACTGGCACACAACAGTCAATCAAGAAGCAGGAGCTCCCTGTGCACCTTCTGTGGCTGTAGCCTCCTCCACAGACAGCCCTTCCCCTGCTCTCTCTCCCCTGAGCCTGGTACATGTGGGGCTGCCTTGCAGGCGCTGTTTCCTCGACCTGGAGTGTTCTTCCCCCTTCTCTGAATTCACCCAAGTGCAGTGTGCGTCAGTCAGTCGAGGCTCTCGCTTGCAAACAAAAAAGCCATATCTGCCTCTCTCGAGCTCAAAGAGGAAAGTTCCCATGGGCTCTGACATTGACGAGGGGCCGGGAAGCTGGCCGTGGAAAATGAGATGGAAGCCAGGGATTTCCAGAAGGCCTGGGGCCACACCTCAGGAACAATCTGGTGGGCATGCCTCCACCACAGCTGCGACCTCCCTGACCGCCAAGTGGCCCCCGTTTGGGGATACCGCGTCCATAGTCAGAGCCCCTGTTTGCGGAGACTTTGGCTGCCTTCTGGCTACTCCCAGTCAAGGTGCGACTGGAGACAATCCCTTAGCTCTAGGAGAGAAAAGTTACAATGAGAAGCAGCATCTGGCATTAGCTTTCCAACCGAAGAGTGCGCTCAAGGAGGAAGCCCACCAACACAAATTCAGGGCAGGAATAAGAAAAGGGATTGGACGTCAAAGAGCCCCTCAACTTTCTGCAGTGCCCACAGAGCCCGTTCCCCAGAGCTCTTAGCCAAGCCTCTCCCCCCAGGCAAGACTTCCCTAGCTTGCTTCCCTTGGCCTTAGCATTGCTCCTCTGAGCTCCTTCCAGTATCATCGCTGCCACACATTTCAGGAAAAGCATCACACTACCCTGAACACACCATCTGACACTTCAGTGTCTCCACGAATAGTTTCACGCTGTCTAACTCTGCCTATGCGTTCTCCTTGCAGGGAACATGCCAGGTTTCTCAAGAGTCTCTTGTTAGATGAGGGAGAGAGTGGAGTGTACTTCTGATAAAATTTGAACTAACAGAAGAAATCAGTAATGTCCAGAGTGTGGTCATGTCAGGAGCATTGGGGGGCATACCACGGGGCTGCAAACTCTCGGTGCAAAACTGTAACTTGAGTGTGTTTTTCTATCAGTGAGACACTGCTTTGACAGAAAGACCTGAGTCTGACTGCTTCCTCCCTGTGCTTGAACTCTGGGAATAAAAACCAGGAAACTCCAAATGGGCTTCCCTGGTGGTCCAGATGGTACAGAACCTGATTGCAATGTGGGAGACCCGGGTTCTATCCTTGGATCAGGAAGATCCCCTGGAGAAGGAAACGGCAACCCACTCCAGTGTTCTTGTCTGGAGAATCCCATGGACAGAGGAGTCTGGTGGGCTACAGTCCATGAGGTCACAAAGAGTCAGACAGGATGGAGCAGCTTTCACTTTCACTTTCTTTCAACTCCAAATGGAACTTAGCAGAAACCATGCAAGTATGTCTGAAAAAAAAAAAAAACAAAACTCCCTTGATCAATAAGATGCCTTGAGAAATAAGACTCCCAAAGAAGAAAGTATTCTCTGATTAAATGAAGATTTATTTCAAACCAAAAGCCAACATCTCCATAAAATTTTAAATCAAACCAAAGATGATTACTGACTGCAGTATCACTCAGCATTAACTTCTTAGCATTAAGCAATACCATAAGAAAATATTTTAAGCTGCTTCTAAATGATGTGGTTGTACACTTACAAAGCTGAAATGATGGTGAGATCAAGAAAATCATAAAGGTCTACTACTTGCTTTCTTCTACAACTAGCTCCTAAAAATATGTCTTTAAAATGTTAAACAATAGATTCACATGTTCTAAAGATTGTTTAATTCCAAGGGAGCTTACAATTTTTAAAAATTAACTTAAACTAATTTAAATTATGTGAAGTGATATATAGCCATGTGTGTTCTAGAATGTATCCATTCTAAAACATTCTGGCATCTATCCAGGTTGTGAAAAATGCTATTCAAAAGGAATTCTTACCCCAAATTATAAGTTTGTTCATTTGCTTGAAGTAATATTTTTAATTGCAAGGGACTGATTTTATTGTTGAAAAAAAGTTTTGATATTTTAATCTACTTTTCCCATTTTCTACTTTGATTCAGGCATTCTTCAATGTTTACTTGTGCATATTTCTAAACACATGCACTAAAATCATTAGCACTCTAAGTCACATTTGCTATGTCTATTTAAACTTTCAGTTCAGTTCAGTCTCTCAGTCATGTTCAACTCTTTGCGACTCCATGAACCGCAGCATGCCAGGCCTCCCTGTCCATCACCAACTCCCGGAGTCCACCCAAACCCATGTCCTCTGAGTCGATGATGCGATCCAACCATATCACCCTCTGTCATCCCCTTCTCCTCCTGCCCTCAATCTTTCCCAGCATCAGGGTCTTTTCCAATGAGTTAGCTCTTCACATCAGGTGGCCAAAGTATTGGAGTTTCAGCTTTAGCATCAGTCCTTCTAATGAACACCCAGGACTGATCTCCTTTAGGATGGACTGGGCTGGATCTCCTTGCAGCCCAAGGGACTCTCAAGAGTCTTTTCCAATACCACAGTTCAAAAGCATCAGTTCTTCAGCCCTCAGCTTTCTTTTGGAGAAGGCAGTGGCACCCCACTCCAGTACTCTTGCCTGGAAAATCCCATGGATGGAGGAGCCTGGTGGGCTGCAGTAGCAGCAGCAGCTTTCTTTATAGCCCAACTCTCACATCCATACATGACCACTGTAAAAAACCATAGCCTTGACTAGACGGACCTTTTAAACTTTCAGAAATAACCTTATAAACATAATTTTTACTGGCCCAAATAACAGTTCAGTCTCAGCAATACTTCCATCAATTTGGCAAAGGGGTGTTTGTGCAATTAGTTCAATATGTTATTGCATTTTGGCATACAATTTGTACAAGTACAGCAGAGTGCAGAACAATGAGTTAAATATCAAATGAAGTAAAATCAAGAATAAGAATCTCTGGTCTGTCCATACAATGGAATACGATGTGGGCATTAAAACCATGATATCTAAGAATATCTGCTCACAGTTGGAAATCTTCATGACATATCTTTAAGAGAAAATGCCAGAATAAATCTGCACATACATATGACCTTCATTTTGTATATCAGCCTTCTTTTTCTTTCCTTAAAGCTATCTTTCCTGCCATTCTTACAACACCTGTATAGACATGTGAACTCTGTGTGTGGGTGCCTCGTCTGAGCAGCAGAAGCAGTGTTATGACTGAAAGAGGTCAAAAAGGAATTCAGGCAAAGGCACTTTTTGGTCTAATTTTGCCGAGAGTTGCCTTTATAAAAAAGTAAGCACTAATAATAGCAGTAGTAATAGCAGTAGTTATAGGCAGCAGTAGGAGTAAAAAACAATATACATAAAAGAATGCAGGTACAACGGGTAACTTTTCACGACAAAGGTCATAGAAAAAAAAAAGAAACATCTAGAACAAGTAAGAAGAATGTGTGCTAAGTTGCTTCAGTCGTGTCTGACTCTGCGACCCTGTGCACTGTAGCCCCCCAGACTCCTCTGTCCACAGGATCCTCCAGACAAGAACACTGGAGTGGGCTGCCATGCCCTCCTCCAGGGGATTTTCCCCACCCAGGGATTGAAGGCACCTCTCTTATGTCTCCTGCATTGGCAGGCGATTTCTTTACCACAAGCACCGCCTGGGACGCCCAAGTAAGAAGATTAATAATCTATTAACTACAAAGCTTATTTTGGGAACCAAGGACCCATCAGTTGGAATCCGAGGCATTCTTTGACCTTGAAGTCAGGTCAGAAGAAAGCTGGCTTGGGGACACTAACTAAAAACTATTTAGGTGGGTCCCAGGAGTGGGAACCATGTCAGGTGAGTGAGTCATTCAGAGCAAGAGGAAGAAATGGACCAGGAAGACTGCTTTGGTCACTTACAGTAGATTCCTAGAGATCTGAGCTACTCATCTTAAAAGTTATATCACACAGTTACATATCATTTTTACTGACAAAGTAAAATTTTGTTTCCCAGTATCCCTCTAATGCGGGCAAACTTTTGACAGCTGCTATGTTTCTGTGTTTCTTCTCTTGTGCTCAGTCATGTCTGACTCTTTGCAACCCCATGGACTGTAGCCCACCAGGTTCCTCTGTCCGTGGGATTTCCCAGACAAGAATACTGGAGTGGGTTGCCATTTCCTTCTCCAAGGGATCTTCCCAACCCAGGGATCAAACCCACATCTATTTGTATCTCCTGCATTGGCAGACAGACTCTTGACCACTAATGCCACCTCGGAAGCCCTGCTGTGTTTACAACAGCATAGCATTAGCAATCTTGTTCAGTGGAATCTTTGCTTTTAACTTTTCAGCAGTTCTTAATTTCAGTTTACATCAGATCAGATCAGATCAGTCACTCAGTCATGTCCGACTCTTTGCGACCCCATGAATCGCAGCTCGCCAGGTCTTCCTGTCCATCACCAACTCCTGGAGTTCACTCAGACTCACGTCCATCAAGTCAGTGATGCCATCCAGCCATCTCATCCTCTGTCGTCCCCTTCTCCTCCTGCCCCAATCCCTCCCAGCATCAGAGTCTTTTCCAATGAGTCAACTCTTTTGCATGAGGTGGCCAAAGTACTGGGGTTTCAGCTTTAGCATCATTCCTTCCAAAGAAATCCCAGGGCTGATCTCCTTCAGAATGGACTGGTTGGATCTCCTTGCAGTCCAAGGGACTCCCAAGAGTCTTCTCCAACACCACAGTTCAAAAGCATCAATCTTTGGTGCTCAGCCTTCTTCACAGTCCAACTCTCACATCCATACATGACCACAGGAAAAACCATAGCCTTTACTAGACGAACCTTTGTTGGCAAAGTAATGTCTCTGCTCCCCAACCATTTTGGTACCAGGGACCAATTGTGTGGAAGACGATTTTTCCATGGACCAGGGAGGTGGGCTGATGGTTTCTGGATGCTTCTCATAAGGAGCGTGCAGCCTAGGCCCCTGGTATGCACAGTTCACAGTAGGGTTGGCATTCCTATGAACATCTAATGCTGCTGATCTGTCAGAAGGCCGAGCTCAGGCAGTAAAGCCAGTGATGGGGAGGGGCTGCAAATACAGATGAAGCTTTGCTCATTTGCTCACTGCTCACCTCCTGCTGTCCGGTCTGGTTCCTAACAGGCCACAGACTGGTACTGGACCATGCTCCAGAGGTTGGGGATCCCTTGGTTTATGTCATTTCAAATTTCCTTAGAAGCCCAAGTTTATTAATAGGAGCTCACATTTATTAAGCTTGCTACTAAGTTCTTTGCGTGTGTTATCTCATGCAATCCTATTGTTTTATATTATTATTATCCCTTTTTGGCCCTTTTTTGCAAGATCTGGGAGGCCCCCAAGTGCTGCTTCATAGGAGACCACCCATGGCTGTTAGCTGCATTTCCAAAGTTCACACTCTATTCTAGTCTCTCCTGCATGTGTCTCATCATCTATCACCCAAGTTACTGCTTGAAAGAGCATCCTGCCTGCTTCTAATGGTTCCACCAAGAGTACCGAGCCCAGTGTTTGTGCTGAGAGCAGGACACTCACAAAGCTGGCGGTCCCTGAGTTGGCAGATCCAGGTCAGGTTCGGGTTCCGGAAAGGGTGACTGGTCCTCTCACTGTCCCCACCCTATGTTTTGTTACAGGGACTGAAGCTCATCTAGAACAGTCTTACTGTGTCATTTGGCTAAACAGCTGCCAGGCTCTGTCCCAAGCTTAAGTAGAAGGGCTCCAAAGGCAGTAGGGGAGAGGATGGAAGTCAAGGCTCAGCAGGCCATGCGTGCCCTTCCTACACGTCTCCAGCAACAGTTGCTTGGCCTCTGGGTGACCCTGGCTTTTCCACAGAAATCTTCTCTTTTCCACTTTGAAGCTTTATTTATTTTTTCAAACCCTCAAGCCATGTCTTCATCTCAAGAAAGGAGTTTGGCTTTGTGCTTGTGTAACTAAATAGCTTGTGTAGGTGGTTTTCATAGGAAAGAAGTCTCCCTGGTGATAACTCAAGCACGCAAGTCTAAAGAAACAAATTGCTCAGTGCTCTTTAAAATATCATTATCTTTTTTTTTTAACTTCCATTGAAGGAGAGTTGCTTTATAATGTTGCATTAGTTTCTGCTATATAAAGTGAATCAGCTATATGTACACATATATCCCCTCTTTTTGGACTTCCTTCCCATTTAGGTCACAACAGTGCATTAAGTAGAGTTCCCTGTGTTATACAGTAGGTTCTTATCAGTTATCTATTTTATGCATACCAATGTATATGTCAATTCCAGTCTCCCAGTTCATCCCACACCTCTTTTCTCCCTCGGTATGCATACATTTGTCCTCTACACCTGTGTCTCTGTTTAGCTTTGCAAATAAGATCACCTGCACCATTTTTCTAGATTCCACATATACTTGTTAATATATTTGTTTTTCTCTTTCAAACTTACTTTCACTCTGTATGACAGTCTCTAGGTCCATCCACATCTCTGCAAATGACACTATTCCATTCTTTCTTATGGCCGAGTAATATTCCATTGTACGTAGTATATGTGCCATTAGAATTCTTGCCTCCCACGCGGGAGACCTGGGTTCCTCTCCCTGCCAATGCATCATACTCACATTTGTTTTGGGGCTTCCCAGGCACCATATCTTTGTGCATTCCTCTGTTGATGGACAGCTCTCTGCTTTTGATTGGAAGTTGTGCAGGCATGGTGGGTTGTCATGGTTACTGCTCAGTTTTATTTTCTTCATTGTTTGCCCACCAGGTCTTTGAAGTCCATAGAGAAAGATTTGGCCCCAGCCCTCGTTTCTCTGAATGACCTTACCAGCTCAACTCCATCCCACCTGACCTCCCTAGAGGTCCCAGTGTTGTCAAAGCTTGCCTTCCTGTGCCTCATCACTTCTGGGATCATTTCCAGCTTGATCTCTGAAGCAGGTAGCTCAAACTTTCTGGCCTTTAATGTTAACATTCTTTGAGAATTTGGGTTGTGTGTTGTTTGCTTTGTTTTGTGTTTTGCCACCTCCCTGTTCCCCTGGACTTGCCCCTTGGGATTACTTCAGTTTCTTAAATATACCTTCATAAAGATGGAGGCTTCAGCTTCCATTGACCTATGCTCAGCAGATGTCCATCTACACTCTCAGCAGACTCTCTCTTTACTCCACCTTTCAAGGATCTCAGTTCAGATCAAAGCTTTGAGAATTCAATATCCAAGAGTAGAGTTTGGGTATCAAGAGCTAGGGGCATCTGCAACTACAGTCCCTGTATAAGTCAGCCAGCTGATAACTCTATCCTGGTGACAAGAATGAGCCAGAATCTGGGTCAGCCAATGAAATATCAAGGACGCAGAAGGGAGCCAGGTACACCTGAGTCTCCATGTACAGGAAACGCATGTACACTGTGGACAGGGTGTCAAGAACCTTATTCCAGTTTATGGAAGTGAGCCTATATCCATTCACTCAGACTGTAAGCATCTCTGTTCCAATAAATATTAGGCAAAGGAATTGTATATTAATCAGGTGTAAGGTTCCTTCTGAAGCTGAGCTTTTAGTTAGATGGGAGGTTTTCCATCCCACAAGAGACCAGCAATACTTGTATCCAATAACAACTTTTTGATCTGTGTAAATACTAAAGCTTTTGATTAACATTTTAAATCTCCAAGTGTGTGACATTCAGCACAAAAATAAATAAAAGGTGAAGTCCCTAAGGTGAAACTTTTATGAAAGAAAACCAATTGGACTATTTAAAACAGGTTTTTCCCATTACTAAGAAGTTAAATTTCCAAGCAGAAAACATCATGAACTGGGAACTCCAGGGTACCCTCCAGATAGTGCATTGGGTATTGCTTATCTTACCAAAGTTAAATTTGCTTTCACTGGGGATAATTCCCATTTAAATGGGTGACCTAGACAAGCTGGTTTAAGCTGCTACAAATGAAAATGCAAATAAAACATCTGCTTCTAACTAATTTTCACTCATTATTTTAACTTCAGAAGAGGAAAGGTTAGGAAGTTTTTAGAATCATTTGAATGCCAATTGCTTTGATCCTCTATGCTGCTAGGATCCCATGAGGCAATAGGCTGAGTTTTTAAGAGGTAAAATACTTCAGAGCTTTAAGACAAGTAGAATACAAACAAGATAACAAGCTTAAGAGACTGGACAGTCCAGGTAGAAATGTCTAGAAAGCAAATGAGAAATTGGGGAGATGTGATATATTGCAGCAGAGGGAGGAACGAATGTGAGGCATAACTCAATGTGAGAGAGGCCTGAGGAGGCAGAATCTCACTCGTGTCGAATATATCTTCTTTAGAGACTCAGCAGTCATGTTGAAATAAGTGAGTCAATGCAAGAAAGCCCGTTGATTTGGAGGGTGCTTGACAGGTACCAGAAGCCAAGGAAATATGGAAGGACAGCCCAACCTAACGATACGTACATAGAGAAAGCACAGCACTGTTCTGATGAGGTGGGTCACGTCAGACACTCACTGTTACTTCTTGGTCCTTTTGGCCCAGGTTTCCAAAATTTTCAAGTGACATATGAAAGTTTGGAACAATATGTATGACTGTCATCTCTGGAACTGGCAACTCTTTCATCCAGGGTAGTTATTCCACCAAAATAAGATTGGATGGAGCAGAGAATCAGATATATACGCGCTCCAATCTCAGGCCTGACATTTTTGTCCATATGACTCTGGGCAACTTACTTAAAGAGTCTAAAGAATATTCATCCCATTCCTTAGAAAGAAGCAAGTGTCTGAGAGGGGAGTTGTTCTATGCAAAGTGCGTGAAACATAGCAGTTAATCATTAAACATGGCTATTGGCCTTATTATTAATTCTTCTACAAAGAGCTGGGAGATTTTCCTAAGAAGCCATGATATTGCCTTGAAGGAATATATTTAAATATTGTAGATATGTATGCATCCTTTAAGGCATGTTTCTGTTTGAAATCCCCGATGTAAAATCCAGGTATCCTCTTTCTTCAGGAAAGATTTTCAGGTTTTGTCTCTAACATCTTATTTTATTCTCGTAACATTTTGCTTCTCCTACTCAACATACATGCACTTTTTTCCAAATATTGATTCACAGATCTTTCATTTTGCTTTTCTGTCTTTGTACTGTGGTTTTAGAGATTCCACCGAAATCAAGAGGAAACTCTAATGCAGTGACTCTTAAATTCTTCTGGGGTCACACATCACTTTGTATTCTGAAAAAAGCTGTCATTCTCATATCCCCCACTAAGCAGACATGTGCAATACAAACATAATTATACAAGCTCAGAGAGCTTCTCAAAGCTCCAGTAAAGCATATTAGGTTAAGGAAGATTTTGTTGTTGTTTAGTTGCCAAGTCATATCTGACTCTTTAGTGACACAATGACACTAGCTGCCAGGCTCCTCTATCCGCAGGATTTCCCAGGCAAGAATACTGGAGCGGGTTGCCATTTCCTTATCCAGGGGTTCTTCCTGACCCAAGGATTGAACCCGTGTCTGTTGCATTGGCAAGTGGGTTCTTTACCACTGAGTCACCGGGGAAGCCTATTTTTCTAGGCATAAATAAAAGTTTTCAAAAATTTCCCCCACCCCCTAAAAAGTAAATTAAGAATTACTCAGAACCAGTTCTTTATCCCCAAGAAGAGTCATTTGTTTTGAAGTTTGGTTCCAAGTCCTAATCCCTGGATATTCATGGGGAACAGAAAGGATTCACAGCCCATATATGATTATGGATAGATTTAAGGCTACCAACCTCTAGATATTCATCTTTCATATAATCTCTTTCAGAAAATAAATTTACCCGAGAACTCACTTGAATGTCCATTAGCTCTTCTTCTTTGTAAAAGTAAGGCATTCATCTCAACCATCCTCAAACTTGGTGTGGCCCAATGTCCTAAGGAATGAAAAGCTTTGTGTCAACCAGAAGGGAAACCTCTGATGATTATGGTCAAGCTACTATAACCCCATAAACTCTACTGAAGATTTTGGACACTTCCATTCCATACCAATGGTCAAAGCAGCCCAAACGAAGTAAACAGAGTGCTGGTAAGAAAAGGGGAATGCTAAAAAAAAAAAGCATTGTATTTTTCATATCTAAATGTATCACATATCTAAATTCTCTTCAGTTGGGCTTAGTACTTAACCTTAGGGCAATTCAAGAGCAGAAACCAAAGCACTGTCAAAACAACAAAAGCAAAGGAGGTAGCTGACTGAAATTTTAAACTGTAACTAGATCCCCTGGAGAAGGGAATGGCGACCCACTGCAGTATTCTTGCCCAGAGAACTCCATGGACAGAGGAACCTGGCGGGCTACCGTCCATGAGGTCATGAAGAGTCAGACATGACTGAGCAACTAACACTTTCACTTTCATACTTTTCAGAATATTTTATGGGACTACCAAATTTTTCAATAGACACTGGATAAAATCTCAGATAAAACTTTTAAGTGTTATATTTCATATTATCTGTTATTCAAGGAGTTATTAAAACCTAATTTTTAACAAATTTCATTAAATATTTATATGGATTGCAATCAATTATCATTTTATTTCATCCTATAAAAGGTTTAATCATTCCTACTTCATATTTTTATAAAAATAATATGCCAATTTCCAGATGAACTTGTTCTTGCCAGCATTTCCCTTTCTCTTTCATTGTTGCATAGAAAAAGTCTGGGCATAATTTATCTTATCAAAATTTTATTAAAATTTCATTTATCTTTAATAATTGTCAGAATTTGTAATCTAATTTTTTTTATAGTTCATCTGGGTACTAACAATAATGTAGCAATATCCCAATCAGAAAAATTGCTTTTAATAGCTATGTTCACAGGAAACAAAGCATATTAAAATATTTTATATGTGCATAAATACCATTCATAATGTATGTATATCTTGTTGGATATATGCATGATAGTGTGATTAGTAGCAGATTTTCAAATATATAACTATACCATATTAGATAACTGTGGAAAAATAATAAAACTTTGAAATTCAAGAAGTAAAAAAAAGACAAAATCATTGAGTTTTTCTCAAGAAGTGTTTGTGAATTTTTTTAAAGTGTTCATGAGTTTCAAACTATTATATTTTGATTTTATTAAATGTATATAAAATTGCAATATGACTGTTTTATCTATAAACAGCTATGAGAAGTCTATTCTTTGAATTTATTTAAACTTATAATAAAAAGTTTTACATGCCATTACTTATATGGAGAAAGCACATTGTTTGTTCAAATTATTTTAGGGAGGGGCTATGCAAATAAAGAATACTGAAGACCAGTGCTTTTAATTATGTATTTGATATGTGATAAAATGTTAATAATAGTAAGACTAACCCAAATATATATTAAATTAAACACACATTTATATGTCTGTATATATCTCTAATATTATTGTCATGTCCTCTTTCGCTATTCATTTTTTTCATTTTTAGCATGACTTATTATATGAAGAATAGATTTATAGGCATTATTTGAGAAATCTTTCCAATTTGCCTAGGGATTTTTGTCAATAATAACAATAGAATTGTACTCATCCTACTCATATTTAGTATCCTGTATGACCCAAATTTGGAAAGTTAGTGCTCTTAGAGTTGAGAGTCTGTGATAAAACAATCTCAACACAGTCATTTTGGCTTATTTTGCTCCATTGGAACAAAGTATGATTAGTTTTCCAATCCTATTAATAATACTTTGTTCCAAGTGTCTTTCTTCCTCACTGACTGTCCTAACAGTGCTTACTAGAAGCCATCAAAGACACACAGAGCAGCCTATCATGGTTCTTTCAGGCTGTGGAAACTGCACTGAGGATGGAGAGAGGAGAACCACATCACACGGATTTCGGGATTTCACGTAAGGAAGCAATCACTTTCCAATCATTTCCACAGACCACAGGAAGATTATGGAAGAGACAGCACTTGGGTCTGGAAATACGTGTAGGATCTGGACATTTGGAAATGGGAGAAAGCCAGTTAAAGGGGTGTAGTATGTATGCAAATAAAAGGGATAAGAAATATCATTAAAAGTTCAATGAAGAGTAATCTAGGATCTAGCATGTTCTACACATTTTAGCAAAGACTTTGTCTGTATTTCCTTATGTGATTTTCCTCTTGGCTATGTTGTTCAAACTGCAGGTTGCAATCCACATATAAAACAGTGAAATAGAACAGAACAGAATAGAACAGTAGATTAGTAGTAGGTACACATGATCTGTTGTATAAAAGGAGGAGTTGTTTTGTGACTTTTATTTCACATGTGTGTATATGTGATGTGATGTGAAACATAATTCTTGTAGGTGTTTGAACAAAAAGTTGGGGAAAAAGTCTGGGATAAACACAAACGCAGGTGACGCTAGTGGTAACGAACCTGCCTGCCAATGCTGGAGATATAAGAGATGAGGGTTCAATTCCTGGCGCAGGCGGAAGGTCCCCTAGAGCAGGGCATGGCAACCCACTCCAGTATTCTTGCCTGGAGAATCCCATGGACAGAGGAGCCTGGAGAGTTATAGTCCACAGGGTTGCAAAGAGTTGGACACGACTGAAGTGACTTAGCACTCACGCAGAGAAAAATCAGGTTGTAGTGGAAGTTTGCATCCTATTTTCTGCTTTGAGTGATTCAAAGGGTGGTGCTGCATTAACCAAATTGAAGAAAACAAGAAGAGTGGGACATTTGGGGAGAAACTGGTTTGTGGGCGAGGTCTGAGATGTATTACTCTGAGAAGTGGAAATATCAAGTAAACTGCTATCAGGAGAGAGGTATTACCCAAAGATTTAAATTTGGAAAATATGAGCAAAAAGATGGTAGTTGAGGCTGTATCTTTAAGTAAAGGTTAAAGTAAATTTTCCTAAAGGTTAAAGAAAGTTGAAAAAATTGAGACTAGTGGCCCAGAGAAAACATTAGATTTTCATTAGGATGAAAAATGTCACATAGAGTCAGTTCCTTTGAGTGACTATATTCAAGGACTCATCAAGGGAACGGAAATGGTGCCGTTCCAGTTTTTTCCAGCGTTACATCCAAGTGGTGCTGCACTGCAGATGTGCTAGACCAGAGAAGGGCTCATTTTCTTTGCATCTTGCAGCATCTCAAAGTCTCTGAGGTTCTTCCCATTGAGGATATCGTTGAATAGGGTGGGGAAATGAGTGTGCAGTGAAGCATCAATTTCCTCAGAAATGTCAGTCTCACCGATTATCCTTTCCCCTGGACGATCTCTCCAGATCAGTGACAAACAAGCTCCACTGAGATTCCCTGGCACACACAAATGTCCCCTTAGTAGGAGACAAGTAGCACCCAGTCTCCAGACCATTCCAGCTGACCTTCTACTCCCATGCAGGCACACTTTGCCCCTGGAGATGAACTGGTACCCACAAAGTATGTCTCTGAAAGGAGACAGAGAAAACTGCGAAGCTGGGGATGTAAACTCACATCTGCATTTCAAAGTGACAGTGTTAATAGTAAATTCTAGTTGGACTATAAAGAAAGCCGAGCACCGAAGAATTGATGCTTTTGAACTGTGGTGTTGGAGAAGACTCTTGAGAGTCCCTTGGACTGCAAGGAGATCCAACCAGTCCATCCTAAAGGAAATCAGTCCTGGTGTTCATTGCAAGGACTGATGTTGAAGCTGAAACTCCAATACTTTGGCCACCTGAGCTGACTCATTTGAAAAGACCCTGACACTGGGAAAGATAGAGGGCAGGAGGAGAAGGGGACGACAGAGGATGACATGGTTGGATGGCATCACCGACACAATGGACATGAGTTTGGGTAAACTCTGGGAGTTAGTGATGGACAGGGAGGCCTGGCATGCTGCAGTCCATGGGGTCACAAAGAGTTAGACATGACTGAGTGACTGAATTGAACTGAACTGAACTGAAGTCTTTGAAGACCTTTATCTTTACTTCCCTTCTTCTCCTGAGCTTAAAGGACCACTGCAATGTAACTTCAAAAATTGGTTTGAGGTTGAAATCCATAGCTATCCTCTTGTCCAGGTTGTTTAATAAATGTTGTTGTGGATTTTGGTACAAAAGTAGCTGAGATGATGTGATTTAATAATTTTGGGGAGATTTTTTTTCATTACTATTTTTCTCTCTAAATTTTCTCTCTTCTTTGGTTCATTCACTCAGATCACAGCCTCTAGGTTTCCCTGTCCTAGTTGAAGTATGGGATGGGGAGAAATCATTCCAGCATTTTCTTTTCAAGACAGGTGGGGTGGTGGGGGCAGACACAGCTTCAGGCTGAGAAGAAAAGATTTTATTTATCAAAAAGAGTCTTTCAAAGGCTGGGGAAATAAAAAAGAGGTCTGTGGGTTCTAGAGAATAACCTGCATTTCTTACCCTCACCAAGGTGACTGGCACCCTGAACAACATGTGAAGGTTATCAGGGAGCCAGCGAACCTGAAGAGATGATTCAAGCAGGAGTAGGAAGGTTCTTGACAACAGCAACAGAGGGTTTGGAGCATGTCGCTGATGAATGAACATCACTGACATGTGGATGGTACAGTAGATTCTGGAAACATGCCTGTATTTGAGAAGAATCCCTAAGAATGATTAACTTTCAATCTCTCACAGTCCAGGAGGATAGGAGCTTATGGAGGAAATAAATTTGATTGACATGAAATAAACAGATCTCCCCTATCTGGTAAATCCTGATCTGGGGACTCACATTATTACCCATTGCACTAATGTGTGGTTGTTGGAATGTTGAAATATCCCTTGATTCTACTTATTTTTTCACACCCACACCCACACACACGCGGGCACACTCATGCACACACACTTTAGAATCACGGGTGAAACTTTCCTCAAGAAAAATCCTGACCACTCGGGATACATGAGAATAAAAATATGAAAAAGGAAAAAAAGGAAACAAAAGTTGAATGTCTTACAAATCATGCAGATAATAAGGACCACCATCTTCCCCAATTCCTTAGAGTCCATCAACAATCATTTTCTTATGCAAGATTAGTTTCCTTCTAAAAATCCCTGTGCACACACCTAGGACTTATGAAGTTGGGAGCACACTCAGTTTGGCAGAAGAGGGGAAGCTGTCTGCCAGCTGTGGCTTTGAGGGGCTGCCTGTCTCTTGATGGCATGATTTTAGCCAGTTGTGCAGGACATCACTTCCCTGGTCTATTCCTCCCCAACGAGATCATGCTAATATGACAAAGACCAAAGCCACTTCCTCTGTGATTTAATCTCCACTATTTAGAGCTCAGATACCATCACTGGAGTACACATTCAGGACTCAATTTCTGCCTGTTGGCCAATGTATTAATTTCTGTGGCTAACAATAACTAACCGCAAACTGAAAGCTTACAACAAAAATGTGTACTTTCCCGCTTCTGGAGGCCATAAGTCTACAATCAAGAGGTCTGCCTGGCCATGTCCTGTACAGAGGCTCTAGATTCTGTTCCTCACCCCTTCCCAGCTTCTGGTGGCTGTTGATGGTCCTTGATTTATGGATGATTTATGGATTATAGCTACATCACTACACTCTCTGCCTTCATTTTCACATGACCTTCTCCTGTTCTACTCTGTGTCTCTCTTATGAGGACACATTATTAGATGGAGTGACCTCATCTCAAGATCCTTTACTAAATCTTCAAAGGCAAAGCTCTTCTTCTAAAAAAAGGTAACATTTACAAGTACCAAGAACTTGACATGAATATCTTTTTAAAGGAGGAGATAATTTTTTTAGCCTACCACAGCCAGCATTAATTTCAATTTATACAGAAGAATATTCTCAATCAGTGTCCTCCATATGACCTGGCAATTGTTGTTATTCAGTCGCTCAGTCATGTCCAACTCTGCAACCCCATGGATGGTAGCATGCCAGGCCTTGCTGTCCTTCACTAGCTCTCTGAGTCTGCTCAAACTCATGTCCATTGAGTCAATGATGCCATCCAACCATCTCACCCTCTGTCATCCCCTTCTCCTCCTGGCAATAGAGCTGCACGGAAGGCTGGTTTTCACAAGCCTGCCCTTTAACTGTCCCTGTCTGGGCAAGGCTCATGCTTTCCCTAAGTTGCTCTCACCAAGAAGAAATAGCTCTCTTAGATCAGTAGTTACCAACTACACCAGATAGAAAGAAACTCGTACTTGAAAAATTCCTTATTGTTTTTGTCATGAAAATAATTGCACAATCTATAAAATCAGAAAATATGCACGTGCACACACAAAGAGAATGGAATTTAACAGTAATTACAATAATTGTGTATCATTTTAGACATTTAGTGGAGAAGGGAATGGCAACCTAACTCTAGTACTCTTGCCTGGAGAATCCCATGGACGGAGGAGCCTGGTAGGCTGCAGTCCATGGAGTCACTAAAAGTCAGACACGACTGAGCGACTTCCCTTTCCCTTTAAACATTTAGAGCCTGTATGTTTTATTTATCTAGTAGTTCATGCAATAGGTTACGAAATAATGTCGTTAAATCCCTTCAATGCTTGAAATAGTCTATTGTGTACATAAATCATAATTCATAGTTTACATCTTTCCTTACTCATGAGCAGTCAACTTACTATTTCAAATCTTGCTTTTTTAAAAAGATATCTTGGTGCCTATGTCTCTGATCTGAGAGTCCCTCTACTGTAGACACCTAAATTAGGACTGTTTGGTCACAGGCTGTGTGCATCTTAAACTTCCCTGGACTTTGCCATTTGTTCCCTACGGACGTTGTGCATGTTTAACTTTCTATCATCACACTTGGGAGAGTCTATTCTTTCTTCACCAATTTAACCCATTTTTGCCATATATCAAGTTTTAATACATGTGAAATAAATTGTCAATATAAAAATGTATATTGGTTCCATGTTCTCTATTTTATTCTACTAATTTAATAGTCTGGCTTATTATAATACCCTAATTGCTTTATAAAATGTCTTCATATTTGATTATGGGAGTTTCTTTAATTCTTCTTCAAAAATGTTCCTGTTATCTTCTCTTTTTTACTCTTCCATATATACTTTAAAATCAGATTATTCAATTTTATAAAACTCTACCAATGTACTGAATAGAATCACATACTTTCAATTTGTGGAGAATTTCCACCATTACCATAGTTTTACTATTCATGTCGTTGGTATATTTATTAAGGTATTCTATTTATTTTTAAGGAATTATATAATTTACCTCATAAAGGTCTTACATATATATTCTGTTAGGATTATATATGGTATTTATGATATTAATGCTATTATAATGTTACTTTTAAGGCAATTTTATTTTTGAATAATTGCTTATGCAAAATTAATATTAGTGACTTTTGTATGTCAACAGCATATCCAGCAAACTTGCTGAATTCTCTTCTGAATTTTAATATTTTATGTCTTTTATTGTTTGGCATTTAAGTTGATTTCAGTTTTTCATTGTTAAAAACAGTAATGCAATGAATGTCCTTGCTGAGTAAATCAATAAATGTACAGTTTAATTACTTTCTTGTAATAAATTCTGGAATTGATTTGTTGGGATAAATTTTATTGAGAATTTCTAATTCTGTTATTGTAAACATATTAAAGTTTTTGTTACATATTGCCAAATTGACTCCCAGAAAGTTTGAAACCATTGTTATGGCTATGTTATCATTCATTCAGGGGACATGCTAAAATTCATTCAACTGGAGTTTCAGTAATTTATCACTCTGGGCATCGCTGTAGCTTTGCATAAATTCTTAATTATGTTAGTTAAAAATATTCTAAGAAGCAAAGTTCTCTAGTCAAGAGGCATTTCAAAAAATAGTATTATAACAATAGCCATTTTGTTGACCTCTTATTATGTACTATATTTATATTATACTATCCTTATTTATTGGAGAAGGAAATGGCAACCCACTCCAGTATTCTTGCCTGGAGAATCCCCATGGACAGAGGAGCCTTGAGGGCTACAGTCCATGGGGTTGCAAAAAGTTGGACGTGACTGAAGCGACTTAGCATGCATGCATGCATACTTATTTATACTATACAATAAGGAAAGAAAAGAAGTCTACTTCTTTACTCACATTATTTTAAGCCTCACAATAACTTCCATGAAAGAATATTCTAATTTTGTTATGAGGAAAAGAGAAGGCCAGATTGGTTAGGTAAATTACCAAATTAACCCAGCAAGTGAATGGCAGAACTAGGATTCAAAGTCACATCTCTGTGACACTTTTAGCCCTAGTCTTACACTGCATCTCAGTACTAAATGGCCCTCTAGACAGGGTATAACAGAGGGCCTACTTAATTGTATGCACTGATATTAAATGAAACTTCACTTTGTCACATGGTCACATAACACATCAGTGATATTAGCCTCCTATTGTTCATTTAAACTATAAATATTTTTGTAGATTATCTTTTTGCCTTTAACATTTTTTCTGAAGGTAGTTCTTTTTTTAATATAGTCCTTATCAGGTTTTGTGTACCTGACTCTGTGCATGTATATTGCTCTTTGTTGATTTAGGCTTTGTAGTCATGCTTGGAAAGCTCTTAACACAAGGATGTTATTTTGTCTTTTATTTTGTTTTTTTTTCATTTTTATTTTATATTGGAGCATAACCAATTAACAATGCTGTGATAGGTTCAGGTAAACAGCAAAGGGATTCAGCCACACATGTACATGTATCCATTCTCCCCCAAACTCCCCTCCCATCCAGGCTGCCACATAACACTGAGCAGAGTTTCCTGTGCTATCCTGTAGGTCCTTGCTGATTATCCATTTAAATATAGCAGTGTGTACATGTCCAACCCAAACTCCCTAACTATCCCTTCCCATCATCCTTTCCCCAGCAATCATAAGTTCATTCTCTAACTCTATATATTTTATTACTACTTAATTGAGATACAGGGCTTCCCTGGTGGCTCAGTGGTAAAGAGTCTGCCTCAAGTGCCCCAGGTTCGATCCCTGGGTGGGGAAGATCCCCCGGAGTTGGGAATGGCAACCCACTCCAGTATTCTTGCCTGGAGAATTCTATGGACAGAGGAGCTTGGCAGGCTACAGTCCATGGGGTCTCAAAAAATTGGGCACAACTGAACGACAAGCGCACACAATTGAGATACAATTCACAAACCATACACTTCACCTGTTTAAAATATACACTTCAATGGTTTTAGTCTTTTCAGAATTGTACAATCATCACCAGAAACAACTTCACAACATTTTTACTACCCCCAAAAGAAGTCCTATGTCCTTTAGCTATCACTCCCTACCCACCACTTCTCCCCCGTGCTTGAAAAACATGGCAACCATTCATGTATTTGTCTCTATAAATTTACCTACTCTAGACATTTCATAAAAATGGAATTATATAAAATGCAGTCTTCTGTAGTTGACTTCTTTCACTTAGCATATTCTCAAGATTCATCCACTTCGTGGTCTATATCACTATTTCATTCCTTTTATGGTTGAATAATATTCCACTGTATGATTATACCACATTCTGTTTATATATTCATAACTTGGGCATTTGAGTTATTTCTACCTTTTGGCTATTCTGAAAAATATGCTCGGTAATATAAATATTTACCTACAAGATTTTATATGAAAATGTTTTCATTTCATTCCTTCATTCTTTCATTTCATTTCCAATATACCTATGAGTGAAATGCCTGGTTCAAATGGTAATTGTAGGAGTAATTTTTTGAGGAAATGCCAGATTGTTTTCTAACAATCTTAAATTTTAATCAATATATAATTGATATAGTATGAAGTAATATAGTAATATAGGGGACATAGTATATACAACTTAATATATATAAATAAAGGAATTCCTAAAATAATTTTCACTCAATTATTGCTATAGTTATTCCTTGACATGTAAAAAATTTATCTTTAATTTTTTTATTTTTTATGATTTTTCTAGGTATTATTAAATGACAAAATATTTCTTATAACTTTAATGGGAAAATCCAAGTTTCCATAAACATCTGTAACAATCATAGTTGATTTCAGATATTTTTTATCATATCAGGAAAGAATTTTTCTAGAATAAGTTAGAGAATTCTTATGAGAAATGGATGTCAGATATCAAATAAATTGCTGAATACATTGTGATAATCATGTTTTTCTCTTTTGTTTATTCATGTAATAAATTATTTTAATAGCTTCCTTAATGTTGAAACAGTCTTGATTTCAACTTAATCTCATTCACATTTAATTTAGGACATTTGCAACTACACTGATAGCAAATGAGAAAAGTATGCAACTTTTTTTAGCAGCAACATTATGCTAATGTAACAAAATTCTCCTCTTTTCTTACCCAGATATTTTAAATACAAGAGGAATTCTCTGCTCCTTGAAAGTTTTCTGGAATTCATCTGACAAACCATCTGGGCTCGGTGCCTTATTCTTTAATGATAAATAAGTACTACCTGGACAAGTTCGTACATTTTTTGGAATCAATTTTGGTCATTTTTGCTTTCCCTAATAATCATCTATGTTAGAGACTGTATATAGAATTGTTAATTTTATAATATCCTATGTAGTTGCATTTGCACTCCCTTTCCTAATCCTAACATTGTGCATAAAGACTTTAATTCTAGATAAAATTTTATTTATTTTTAAAATATAAATTTATTTATTTTAATTGGAGGTTAATTACTTTACAATATTGTATTGGTTTTGCCATACATCAACATGCATCCACCACAGGTGGACACGTGTTCCCCATCCTGGACCCCCTCCCGCCTCCCCCTCCCCGTACCATCCCTCTGGGTCATCCCAGTGCACCAGCCCCAAGCACCCTGTATCCTGCAGAGAACCTGGACTGGCGATTCGTTTCATATATGATATTATACATGTTTCAATGCCATTCTCCCAAATCATCCCACCCTCTCCCTCTCCCACAGATAAATGCTAGATAAAATTTAACAGAAATGTGTCACTTACTGTGTGTCCAGAATCAGCTTGTTACCATGTCCAAGTTCACAGTGCTTGCCTCACAACAGGCCAATCAATCCTAGAGACAAGGTGTTGAGGCAAGGAAGAGACTTAATCGGGGAGCTGGCAGACCCAGAAGACGGCAGGCTCGCGCCTCAAAATACCATCTTATTGGGGTCTGGATGCCAGGTTCTTTTATAGATCAGAGAGAAAGAAGCAATGAGGAACCAAAGTCCACAGGCAGAATAGAGAGGAAGATGCAGCGGGGAAGTGCAGTAGAAGGGTCTCAGTCCTGTGAAGCGTCACCCAGGGAATGTCCAGCCTTCAGAAGGGGTGTGTTAATCTCTTCTATTCACAGGTGGGCAGGGACAAACTGTCTCTCCATGAGCTGAACAAAGGCACTTTATAGTCAAGCAGAGGGCCAGGGTCCTCCAGGTAAGACATTGAGTATGATTATAATAATAAAAGCAAGTCAAAGAAACAGTTTCCAACGTGGAGTCAAAAGTGGCCTCCTCCCTGCAGCAAGTTTAGTAGTGTGTCCCCCAATCAGTTCTGAAATTTATCAATTATACAGAATAATTTTTTCCTCTTTTTTCCTTTTCTAATTTTCACTACTTTTAGCTTAGTCATCAAGTCTTTTGATGTGACTTTCAAAAATGTCATGGAGCCCAATTAATAACAGTGGTGCTCTAAGCATCTGTTGAAATAGTAAATAATAATTAGCAATATCCATCATTTACTATACACCAGGAACTTTTCTAGACACATTATATCTATTATCTTGTTTAATCCTCATAGTTATAAAGAGATAACACTGTTTTTTTCCAACTTACATATGAGAAAAATGAAGCTCAAGAAGAGTCTACCTGCCCAAAATTGCATATGAATTAAGATCCTGTGGAATCTTAAAGCACCTTTAGTTGATGTCATGATTCGTGAATGTGACAAACACCGTGTTGACATTTCATCTTCCAAGTGAAGAATGCCAAAAAGGAAAAGTCTACTCCGCATGTGGTATTGAAAGAGATGGGGAGAGCTTTGCAAAAGCTCTTAGACCTCCTCAGTGTCTGCGTCTTGTGGTTAACCTCAAAGACAAACACCATGTTCACAGATGCCAAGTGCTGCTGGATCCTTGGGGTGTGAATGGCAGAGAGCAGGGTTCACGGTATTAGACTATAAGGAAGTTGTTTAACAAATTATAGCTATAATATATGATCCCTCACCGTGAAAAAATATTCATTTATGTGTGGTAATATTTCTTTGATCTCAAAGAGTCGGACATGACTGAGCGCATGCACGCATGCATACACACACACACACATTTCTCTACCACTGTAAGTAGGGATCTAATAGAGCTAATGGTTTGGATTTAAATTAATGAAGCATACATGATGTAACTAGGATTTCATATACTTAGTTCTTGAAATATTTGTCAATATTTGCTAGAGGTTTTTGCACACACTGCATCACATCAGCCTTTGAGGTGGTGGAGGGTGCCTAGACACATTTAGCAGAGGAATAATGAAGAAGTAAAGGCACTTAATTTATTTGGGATTTTTAACAATTAAATAGCATTCCAATTTGCTGTTGCTGGCTTTAAAATAGGAACAGCTTTTGAGATTACTTAAATGCCTCTATTCACCCAGCACATGCTGAAATGAGAAAACAGAACATTTGATATGTATGAAGTGCTGTTTTTCAACACACATTAATAATTTTGATTAACAGTAAGAATAATTATGAATGTTAACTAATGAGATGTCATTTTTTAGTTCATATCTTTTTCAGTGGCAAGATGAAATCTGGCAGAAAGTTTCGTGGATAGGATAGAGGTGGGAGGAGAGTTATAGACAAAACCACTGTGGTGCAGCCAGAAAGATATATTTATATCTTATATTTAGGGTATTAAGGAATGCTCAGAAATTCACAACTGGCTTCCCACATCCCAGGGAAGTGTACATTTCCAGGTTACAATACCAGTCTCATTCTCTTAACTCAGTCCAACTTACCATTATCTTTCGAGGGAACCCTAAAATTATAGACTAAAGTTAAGAAAGTTTAGGGTGTCTAAATTAATTCGTCTCTTTCAAATTAAGATACTGGAGCCCAGAGAGGAAAAGTGGCTTGTCTAAAGTCACATAGCAAATTCCTGGCAGTTGTACAATTGGCACTTCACTTTCCTTACCCCTATTACATTAACTCTCCAGGATAATCAGGACTAGCATTCTATTCATACAATTTGTACAGTCATGCTGTCTGTATCTATAAGGAAAAAAGTTCATGTCATGCCTACTGTTAAATATTTTTGATTTCACAATGACAACACCACATGTTAAAGAAAACTTCCAATACGATTTGGAATTAAAAATAAATCAATTCAACCTGTATTTTAAGATTCATGAAACATGGCTCTTGATGATTTCAGAAACCTGTACCATATTCTTTAATGACCACACACGCACTTCTCCAAATCAAAATGACTAGTCACATTTTCCATCACTTTCAGAACAGCTCCACTCTTGCGAATGGGCCAGTGAGGCTCATTAATGAACACACGTGGGTGTTAGTCATTTCAGTCATGTCCGACACTGTGTGACCCTATGGACTGTAGCCACCAGGCTCCTCTGTCCATAGGATTCTCCAGGCAAGAATACTGGAGTGGTTTGCCTTGCCCTCCTCCAGGGGATCTTCCTGAATCAGGGATTGAACCCCAGTGTTTCTGCTGCTCCTGCATTGCAGGTGGACTCTTTACTGCTGATCTACTGGGGGTGTCCCTTAATGACACTATCTCTATCTAAATACCCAGCTGACTATTAAATGGGAGGTAGAGTTTTAGGTATCTATGACATTTAGCCATCCTACATCTATTCTTCAATGCAATCCAAAAATTACTGTAATTGTTGTTGTCTTTTTATGCAAACATGACCACTGAGACTGACAGAGGATAGAGGGGAATCCTATCACCGTAGGCCATCAGAGTAGCCCACCAGAAAGAGACCGGGTTGGGATCATGAGATGGCAGCCAGGGAAGGACTCAGTGGCGGCGCTTCCCTTACTTGTAAATTCAATCAGTGACTTCAAATGCTTGACTGAGATGTGTAAACAAAAATGATTCTTGGTTGAAGTGAAAAAGGAATATGCCACCCTAGTCTCCTGCTCACCCTCAAACTGGAGTACTGCTCAGGACTCTACGCACTGAAAATCCTTGAACTGGAGTCTTAAGTCACTAACAATTTATGATTCAGACCCAGGCTGTTACCATGCATGGTGGCTTAGGAAAGGAATAGAAGAACTGCCTTAAGCCAATAGTTCTTGAAGTGTGGTCCCAGAACCAGAAGCATAAGCTTCTCCTGGGAACTTGTTAACAATGCAGGCTTTCAGCCCCACCCTAAACCTGCTGAGTAAGAAATTCTGGAGGTAGAGCCCAGACATCTGTATTTTTCAAGCCCTCTGAATGATTCAGATGCATGCTAAGCTCTAAAAACCATTGGATTAAATACGAGTAAGAATATTTACTAAAAATGGGAGGAAAATGAAATGCAGAAGTGTACTTATCTCACTCCCAAGAAGTTTAGGTGCAGGTAGACTAGGCCTGATATGGAAGCTCAATAATAGTATAAAACTCATGCTGTTGTTGTTCAGTGGCTCAGTTGTGTCCGTCTCTTTGCATCCCCGTGGACTGCAGCACGCCAGGCTTCCCCTTCACTATCTCCCTGAGTTTGCACAAACTCATGCCCATTGATTCAATGATGCTCTTTCAACCATCTCATCCTCTCTTGCCCCCTTCTTCTCTTGCCCTCCATCTTTTCCAGCATCAGGGTCTTTTTCCAATGAGTTGTCTCTTCGCATCACGTGGCCAAAGTAATGGAGTTTCAGCTTCAGCAGCAGTCCTTCCAATGACTATTCAGGGTTGATTTCCCTGAGGGTAGTTGAGTTATACTATTACTGAGTCCAATCCCATACTGATCATCACATGAAAGGCCAGTAAATTGAGAGACTTGTTAGGGCAAGGAATAGCAACTGTATTCTGAAAGCTAGTGGACTGAGAAGACGGTGAACTAGTGTCCCAAAGAACCATGACGTCTCCCCAGTTAGAATTCAGACTTCCTTTATCCTAAAAGGAAAGGGAGTGGGGTTGGTTGCTGCAAAACCTCTTGGTGCCAAAATCCTTTGTTCTTGCAATTGCCCACATAGATCTGGGCACAATGTTCCAATAAATTTCCAAGAAGACGAATGTTAGTTTCTGTTGTATGACTTTTTGTCTCTGTTTGGATAGAAAAATGTTATGCCTTCAAAGGTCAGAGTCTTGGGAATGGGCTATCCTGTGTACTTTAAGCTGTAGACAACATTGTTAATGTCTAGCAAAAGCAATAGAATACGAAGGTTAAAATAAAAGAAATATCCAGTATGGAGGCCGATTGTTCTCCCCTAACACACGGCTGCCCACTCAGCCTCTTTCTGTTGTAATAGCACCTGGCCCGCCCCAGCGTCCCCTCCAGCAGTCTTCTGAGATTGTGCAGGGTCTTCAGGGCAAGGGGTCACTGACAATCTCAGCCCTGGCTCCCAGAGACAGATACCATTTCACAAATGCTGAGAAGCCTGCACCACCATGCCTATAATTCTACCGCAGATATCAAACCTGTCACAGGAGATGTCAGTGCCGTGCCCCCTGTTTTTCCTGACAATAGTAACACCACTGGGGAGAGAACTCACGAAGTCTCTGACTCCAAGGTGAAGTGGAAGTGAGAGGACATGGAGATGACATGAGAGCTTGGTGGCAAGATGACCCCCAGGTCAGCCGAGGCAGTCTGAGAGCCTGGGTTGCAAGCACACAGGTAGATGGCCTTCAGATGCCAAGCAAAATGCCGTGCGCTGTGGGATGTGAACAGAGACAAGTCTGGAAAGCACGGCTCTGGAAGGGGTTGTAGAATTCATGTTTCATTTGTTAATTTGTTTGTATAACCCAGGCTCTGAGGTCTGGGAAGCAGAGCAGGGGAGATGGGCTGGGAAGTCACCCAAAGGTGCAAAGTGTGGGGTGGACGGGGTTTGGGGGGCGGTGGGCAGATTGTAGAAAGAGACAGAAAATGAGGCTGGCCAGTAAAGGATTGTGTGGGTAAACAAGGAGCCAAAGTGTGGTGTGTGTGTGTGTGTGTGTGTGTGTGTGTAAAACAGGAGTGAGAATCAAATCACCACATCTGTCAGTGCGGTAGATGGGAGGACCAGAGAGAAGGTGTGTTTAAAGACTAGAAGGAAGACAATTCCAATAGTCCCGCAAAGACCTAGGATGTTAAAAGCAGCAGACACAGTGGGGATCACGAGGGGCTGCCAGATTCGGCAGAAATCCAACGGAGTCTCTTGCTCACCTCGGTTTTAGTCTGCACGGTGGCAGTAATCAGGCTAAAATACACACAATAACCCATAGTGTGGCCCCAGGTTGGGAGAGGCATATAGAAGGTCCACAGAAGGCAAGAGAGGCCCTTCGCTTGCCTGGGTCACAGCTGGTCGACTTGCCCAAAGGTCTGCAGGATGCTGTGGAAATCCCCGGCTGCCTTACAAGCTCTGAAAGGCATTGAGAACTTCCCAGTACCACACAGGGTCAGGTTCTGGAAGGTTCTTCTACTTAGTGCAGAGATCAGTGAACAGATTTTAGTCTCTTTGAGGAAGAGGACTTGGAAAATGCTCTTTTGATGTTTTTAAATGTGCCCCTTTTATTTTCATTTTTTTTGGCCACAACTTCTAACACGTGGGATCTTAGTTCCCTGACTGGGGTTTGAACCGAAGCCCTACTGTATTGGCAGCTCAGAGTCTTAACCACTGGATCAACAGGGAAGTCCCTCTCTTGATACTTTTAAAGGCATCTGTGAGAGGAAGTATTTGCTGTCAGTCAAGATGGTAGTTTCAACTGCAGGGAAAGAACACTATAGCTTGTGAAAAGCTATTAGAAAGAAAAATAATGTGATTTGCCCACAGTGAGAGAGAAACACTTTCGATCACTGTCAATTTTTTTTTAAGTTGAATATTTCCTATTCCTGTTAATATATTTGTTAACTTTGGAATTATTCAAAATGGTGGATTCTGTCAAGCCTTAAGAATCATTTATTTCAGTATGTTTTAAAATTGAATTTGGAAAAATTAATATTTTCTGCTTAATTTGCTCTTGAGAGGAAAAAGTAAAGAATATCCATCTTACAAAAAATATTTTTCCCTGGGGCACTTTAAAGGGAAAAATTAATATCATCCTCAAAATATAAAATCAGAAATGGCCCGCATAAGGATTTCCATGTGTCCTAATGCAAAATATTTGAGGAATATAATAAGTTTAAAGTCTTTTTGAAGACTCTCAACCAGTTTGTTTTGTGGAAGGCTTGAAGAAGAAAATAGATGCGCTAGGATGTGAAACTGTCTTTCGAGACCTGTGCAAATTTATGTGACATATTGTAACTTATTTTAATGAGTAGCCACCATTTAAAAATGACATTTCACATGAAAATCCAAATTCTTTTGGGTCCATGTCTCCTAGAGGGAACAAGTCCTTCCTTCATTAGTCTTATGTTGTAGCTGTTTTTAATTGGAGGATATTTGCTTTACAAGGTTGTATTGTTTCTGCCATACAACAATGAAAATAAGTCATAATTACATATATGTGTATATATATCCCCTCCCTTTTGAGCCTCCCTCCTCCTCCCTAGCCCACCCCTTTAAGTGGTTGTAGAGGGCTAGACTGGACTCCCTGTGTTATACAGCAGCTTCCCACTCGCTATCTGTTGTACACGTGAGAGTGTATATATGTCAAAGCGTCTTAAATCGTCCCACTCTCTCCTTCCCCCAATGTGTCCAGAAGTCCATTTTCCATGCCTGTCTCCATTTCTTCCCTGTAAATAGGTCCATCGGTACTCTTTTTCTAGCTCCCATATGTATGTGTTAATATGGGTATTGTTTTTCTAACATACTTCATGCCCCTGTTTTGTCTGCCGCCTCACCCAGCAGCTTGACCTGTCTGTATTACCTGACAGGCGCCGTCACATGTTCTCTGTGTAATCCTTTCCCTTGACTGTCCTTCATCCTTTGAGTGGCCTTAGGTTTATCCTTTCCTTTTCCACCATTTCTGGGATTTACTGGCAAATAGGAGAAGGGAAGTTGGAAGGTGAAAGTCATTTTTGCTTAATTCTTTTTGTCTTCTCTCCTCCTACTAACACTCACAAGCCCTATCTTCCCACACGCTCCTCACTCCTCATCACAAGCTTTGTAGTCATTGAAGATGATAATTACACATGGACAGGAATGAGCAACAAGAATCACAGTCAAACCTACCATTTGTAGAGGATGGAGTTTTTTTTTTTAATCATGTGGCAAATGTAACATGGACAGATCTAGAAACCATCATACTAAGTGAAGTAAGCCAGACAGAGAAAAGCAAATATCATAGGATATTCGGAAACAGAATAGAAATGGACTTATTTATAACACAGAAACAGACTCACAGAGTGAGAGAGGAAGTCACTCAGTCGCGTCTGACTCTGCATCCCCGTGGACTGCAGCCTACCAGGCCCCTCCATCCATGGGATTCTCCAGGCAAGAGTACTGGAGTGGGTGGTCATTTCCTTCTTCAGGGGATCTTCCCAACCCAGCTATCGAACCCATGTCTCTAGCATTGCACAGGCAGACGCTTTACCGTCTGAGCTACCAGGGAAGACAAAGAAATAAACTTATGGCTACCAAAGTGGGAAAGGGGATAAACTAGGAGTTTGAGGACAATACTATATATAAACTAGATGATAAGGACCTACTGTATAGAACAGAGAACTATACTCAATATTTTATGATAAGTTATAAGGGGAAATAATCTGAAAATGAATATATATATGTACACACACACACACACACACACACACATATATACATATCCTGGAGGAGGAAATGGCAACCCACTCCAGGATTCTTGTCCTGGAGAATCCCATGGACAGAGGAGCCTGACAGGCTACAGTCCATGGGGTTGCAAAGAGCTGGACACAACTGAGCGACCGAGCACAAGCACGTCCATGTCTACGCACAACTGAATCACTTTACTGCATGCCTGACACTAACACAACATTGTAAATACACTGCATTTCAGTTTTTAAAAGAAATTTTTAAAAACCTAAATGACACTGCCTCACAAGAATTCTCAAGCAAGAGAAAGCAGTCAAGGGACTAAGCCCTCTGTTCTATCCCGAGAAAGCTGAAGCCGGAGGCAGGAAGAGCTTGTGGAGGTGACTAAGCTGGTCAGATCCAGGGCTGCTGTCCCTGATCTTTCCTAACTAGAAGGCCAAAGAAAGTGATTGCTCATGTTTTGTCCTCTTGCATTCTAGAAACTTTATAAGGTTACCCTGCCCTTTTCTTCTTTCTTTGTACCACCATGTTGGTTATGGATATATGCATGCATGTATGCGAAGATCCCCAGGAGAAGGGAATGGCAACCCACTCCAGTATTCCTGCATGGAGAATCGCATGGACAGAGGAGTCTGGCAGGCTATAGTCCCTTGGGTCACAAAGAGTCAGACACCACTGAGCAACTAACACACACACACACACACACACACACTTGTATGCATAGAGCTTATTTTTGTATTTTCTGTTTATCATCTGGGAAACCCCCACTTTCAGAAAAACAATGTATTTGTTGAATGAGGGTACCAAAAAGCTTCCCCATTTCTATAGGCATTCTGACATCTCTGTATCTTATTCTGGCCGCAAATCCTCAAGAAAATAACTCAAGGTGATATTAGCATTAATTTACCAGGAATTGAATTGTTAGGAATGGGCTGCTTTTTAATTTTATGCCATCACTGCATGTCCCTACTCTAACTATTCCTTGGGGTCGGCCAGAAACATTTTTCTCTCACCTGAACACAGAGACGTTGAGATTCTGCTGCACATCAAGGGCTAATTATATAATGAAACCTAGTCTCTGAACCCTCCCATTCAATCCCTGATGCTTAATGGAAACTGCATCACCTAGCAACAGTCAGCAACAAACTGCAGGAAAAATAATAGAGATTGTGGGCAGCATCTTTCCACGGAGGCAAAATTGACAGCAAATTGTATTTGCCCTTTCTTTTCACGTGGAAAATATACTGTTTACGGGCAAAAGGTGTAACAACGGCACACCTGAGTGAATGGACACTGTGACCCTTAGTTAAAAGTCATCTCTAAGGCAATGAGCTAAAAGTTAAGAACTCTAATATCTGCTACCCAACTGCTATAGACCGAACCCACATTCGGGTGGGATATGGATATTAGAAAATACTACTTTTGAACGTCATGTGTCTGCCCTCTGGGTATTTGAGGTCCAGATGCTTAGTTTCTCTGCAAAATAAACCTTGCAAATGCTCCTGTCTCACAGACTGGAGACACCAGAGTCCTTTGTACACCATGCTGCTGCTAAGTCGCTTCAGTTGTGTCCGACTCTGTGTGACCCCATAGACGGCAGCCCACCAGGCTCCCCCATCCCTGGGATTCTCCAGGCAAGAACACTGAGGTGGGTTACCATTTCCTTCTCCAATGCGTGAAAGTGAAGTCGCTCAGTTGTGTCCGACTCTTAACGACCCCATGGACTGCAGCCCATCAGGCTCCTCCGTCCATGGGATTTTCCAGGCAAGAGTAAAGGAGTGGGGTGCCATTGCCTTCTCCATACACAATGCAAACTTGTCAATCCCCTGCTGACTACACAGCCACTGTTACTGGTAACCAATGGGGAACATCTCAGCTCAAACATAGCTAAATTTTTCCAGCTCTGGGCTGAAGGTAAGGGTCCTTGTAGTATAGGCATTTAGTAAAATTAACTTTGGTGTGATCACTAAACAAAGGTTTTATGGAAATCTAGAGGGAGGAATTTAAAAGTGCTTGTTCAGATGACAGCTCAAGTAAGGCAAGTTTCTTCTACTTCGGAAGAAAAACGCCCAAAATGAATGTACTAATATAGATATAATTTTTCTAATGAGTGTGATGCACTCATTGAGAAAAATTGTGGCTGTCATTCTAAATAAAAATAATGGAATAAATAAATTTTATACATCCAATGGACTTCTTTGCTCAAAAGGGGGAAATTGTGAGTATACATTGTTCAAAGTCATAAAACTGTTGTTAAAGATAATCATGTCTAGTAAAGAAAGTGCTCTTATATTTTGACAGCATTCAATAACTGTATGTAGTGACATCTATTCAAGAGCTTACTTCATGGAAATCATGCACTTCAGTGACTTTATTTCTAAGAAAATATCACACTTCCTTTCCTTGCTAGAAATAAAACATGAACTTTCAGATAGAGGATAAAATATTTCTTCCCTTTGTAGTAAATGATGATAAATGCACACTTTTTTTGTCTGTTAACTATTCAAAACACCACTAATTTCTTAAATAAAACAGTTCTATACATTTGCGTGAGCAAACATTTCTGGTTTTGAGTTTAGCTTGATAAACGCATACACACATGTGCAGATACATACAGATCCATGTACACAGGCATTTGGTGCTCTTAACACTTTGGAGGGTTTTTTTTTTTTTAATTTTTAAATAAGAAGGTTAATCTGATGTTCTTAAACTGATGGCATTCTAACCTTCAAAAGCATGTGTTTATCATGAGTTTCCACCACCCCAAATAGTTTTGACCTAAGGTTACAATGCAGGCTCAGACTATTTCAAAGGGGGTAAAAATGGATGATAAGCAAACACTTCATTCTGGACTCTCTCGGGATGTATAAATCCCCAAGAAGATTTTTCAGCATTTCCAGAGAGTGGTGGGGGAGTTCAAACCCAGACGGTACAGTCAATCAGAGTCCTGCCGTCGATTAACAAAGAGCTCAGCCCAGGGTCTCTTGTATCATCATTTTGTCGCCACTGTGGCTGGCTGAGGTCATTAGAATACTCAGGATTTCACTCCACCTGATGCCTCTTCGAAGGTAAGATTTTTTTTCTCTTTTCTTTCAAGCTTTTAAGTCTTAATTGAAAGTGCTCACCTCTCACAAAAGTCTGTGTCCTTTCTACCCAGGATGCCAAGGAAAAGAGAGAGAGAGACAAGGGGGAAGGCAAAGATACTTCATAAAACCACCTTCTTAGAATGTTAAAGAAACAGCATACCTCCAACTCAGAGTAAAGTCTAATTTTTTATCATCATGGAATTTGTGATTTCAGAGAGAGATGGGGAAAAAATCAAGAATAGTAAGTACTTTGCATCATCGTTGCAGCTCACATACAAGTAAGCTGAGGACAGCAAATGGAAACAAGAGGGTCCCCTTTCGATCGTGGTTCCCTATTTCCCTTGCACAAATTACCCTGCATTGCAGCACCAACACCATGCCACTGTGGCCAGTCTTCCCTGGGACAGGCCCTTTCTACATCAGGATTAAACTGAAAGGAGGACTCAGCCACCATCAGTATTGACTAAATGAGGGTCATTTATCATACACACCCATTTGCACAGCACACTTCAACTGTTCTCCATGCCCTTCAACTTTTCCTTCTCCTGAAGGCCAGCTTCCTGCCCCATTAAATTGTTAACCCTTGGATCCCTGGCATTTTCCGGATTGACAATCAAACGAACACAGGCTGTATCTACACCCTGGCTCCCCCACCCCTACCCACCCTTCCACCCCACCCCACCTTCCAGGAGATCCGTGGAGAAAGCTAATTATGTTTCCCTAAGTAGGCATAGTACTTCTATTTAGCAGAAGCTGGGACCCTATGTTGACCTAACACTGAGCGTTTCAAGTAAACTGCCAGAAGCCCCATCAAATTGCCGAGAGTAATTTAGAGTATGAAATGTGTTAAATTATTCAAAGGGCTGAATAAGCATAAACAGTCAGTACCGCGGGAGAGATACGCACACCCGCGATGCCGATCTGACATTTAATACATCATATTAGCACTCCTGTTAGTGCAAAGCACCCCCTCCCAGCACACAGCCCTGCACATTCAAACTACCAGACACAGAGGCAACACCCTCCTCCCTCAAGATTTCTGCCAACTATCTCCATTTTCAATAATTTGCCCCAATCTCCACGGAGACCTGTATCTATCCTGTAGCAAGTTCTGTTTATAATTCAGTCCCCCAAAAGTCAAGAAACATTCATGTTGAATAACACAGGACGTGGTTATCGCTCTCCTTTGCAAGTCAATATGTCATCTATCACCAAAACTGAAGGGAATTGTTCAAAGTAAGAAGACTACATTCTGAGGCCCTCCTTACTCAGAGGTGGCCAGGTGACTGGGTCCAGCTGAAAGATTGTGATTGGAAGAGAGTTTCCACTGCAAGGCATCTGCTCAAAAGAAGTAAGTAGGTATTAGAATCTCTTGATGTCCTAGTTCCCCTTCTTCCAGCAGGAGGCACGGGACTCCCCACAGCATCTCAGAGCCACGTGGAAGGAGCCTGGTTTCCTGAATCAGCTGGTGGCAAAAAGCTGCCTCTTAACTTGGAATACAGGGCTTCCCTGGTGGCTCAGTGGTAAAGAACCTGCATGTAGGAGACGAGGGTTTGATCCCTGGGTCATGACGATCCCCTGGAGAAGGAAATGGCAACCCGCTCCAGTATTCTTGCCTGGGAAACCCCGTGGACAGAGGAGCCTGGCAAAGGAGTCCATGGGGTCTCAAGAATCAGACACAGTTCAGTGACTGCACCACCACCACCAAATGGGAATACAGGAAGGAATAAGAAATAATCTTTATTTTGTTAAGTCACTGCAATATGAGTTTTTTTTTAATTGAAGTATATCTACAGCATTTCAGATATACAGCAAAGTGATTCAGATACACACACACACTCACACACACACACACACACACACGTATGTATTACCCCTGCAGTGCAGGAGATGCAGGAGATGTAGATTTGATCCCTGGGTCAGAAAAATCCCCTGGGGGAGGAAACAGCAAACCCACTCCAGTATTCTTGCCTGGGAAATCCCATGGACAGAGAAGCCTGGAGGGCTACAGTCCATGGGGTTGCAGAGAGTCGGACACAACTGAGCATGCAGAGCATGTATGTCGGCCGAAAAGGTTCATTAGGGTTTTTCTGTAACATCTTACATATCTGTGTGTGTATACAGATCTGCTGTGTGCTAAGTCACTTCAGTCGTGTCCAGCTCTTTGCAACCCTATGGACTGGGGCCCTCCAGGCTCCTCTGTCTATGAGATTCTCCAAGCAAGAATACTAGAGTGGGTTGCCATGCCCTTCTCCAAAGGATCTCCCCAACCCAGGGATCAAACCTGCATCTCTTATATCTCATGCGTTAGCAGGCAGATTCTTTGCCACTAGCCTGACCTGGGATATCCCGTGTGTATGTATATGTGTATATATATATACATATACATACGTGCACACATTCTTTTTTTTCAGATTCTTCTTCATTCTAGGTTATTACAGATCTGAACATAGCTCCCTGTCTTATACATTATGTCCTTGTGGTTTATTTATTTTATATTTAGCAGTGTGTCTCTGTTAAGCTCAAATTCCTAATATATTCCTTGCTCCTCCAAGGTTTGTTTTTTAAAGCTGTAATAGCTACCTTAACTAGAACTTTAGGTCATTTACTTATTTATTGTAACCAGTTGATACAATCCTCTCCTTTCTCCCAATCTGCCTTTCTGAATACTTCTACCTTCACCCTGGTGACCTGCCCCAAAAGAAACACGGGTTAAGATGGTTTCCAAAAGTAAGCTAAGAAAATGTCATTTTGACAGTGGCAGGTCCTTCTCTCTCAAGGGCAGCATCTTGTGAAATGTGTAATGTTATCCTTCCTTACCTGCTGAAGATAAGAAGATCCAAGAAGTGAAGCAACTCATCCGAGTTCTCACTGTGAGTGAGAAGGCATATAGGAGAACTGGTTGGCCAATGAATATGTGAAAACCTCACTGACAATTAGGGAAGTGGAAGCAAAAATCCCCAGATATACCTTTATACCAGCCAAAAGCGCAAAAGTTAAAAATCAGACAAATGTTCATAAGGATGGTGTAGAATGGCAGTGTACAAATCGGACCGACTGATTAACAACAACTGAGCATCAAAATAAAAAGTGGAGCATGTAGATATGAACGATCCAGCAGGTCTCTTAGTGGACAGATTATCTAGAGAGATTCTTGTGCATTTGCATTAAGAAACATGCACCAGAAATGTTTATAGCAACGATGTTTCTCCTCGCAAAACAGTGAAAGCAACACCAATGTCCATCAACAGTAGAAATGGATGAACAAAATAGGGCATGTTCACACGACAGAAAGTAAACAGCAGCAAAAATGAATGAACTTCAGTTCTGTGCATCAACATGAATGTGTCTCTAAAAGACAAAGCTGAGTGAAATAAGGAAGTCACGATGGAATGCACTCAGTATTATTCCACTTGTATAAAATTTTAAAACAGGCCAAGTCAACAATTATAATGCTCAGAAATTCAGTCACAGATGGTTAAACTGTTTAAAATAAAGCAAGAGAAAATAATCATTGTGCCCCCTTCACACCTCTGTTTGGATGAGTGATTGCCAGAAGATTTAACTTTTGATGATTTATCAGACTCACCTTAATGCTGGGAAAGATTGAAGGCAAAAGGAGAAGAGGGGGGCAGAGGATGAGATGACTGGATGCCATTACCAATTCAATGGACATGAACTCGGGCAAATTCCAGGAGATGGTGAGGGACAGGGAGGCCTGGGGTGCTGCAGTCCATGGGGTCACAAAGTCCTTGCAGACATGACTTCTCCACTGAACAACAACAGCCTCCTCTCCTTTGTTCAGCTCTCTCCCAAATGGCTCATCTGCTCCCAAATGTTGGCCACACCTCTCTGAAAGCAACGATTTCTTCATTATCTTCTTTAACTATTTCTTCAAACGATGGACCTGGGTCTCTGACCTTGAGCCCCACTGCCATTTTTATACCGTTATGCCTCCTAACGCCAGCTTGTAGTACCCTCCTCTCAAATCTGTGTCTTCTGACTTCACTGTTCCTGAGTCCTCTTTGTTACTTCCATGCTCCACCCTCCCAGTGACTCTTCAGTTCCCTGAAGGTGTCAGCTCCTGGCTCACACTTACTCTCTCTTTCAACTCAGTCATCATTTCTGATGCCTTTAATGTGTACATACAACCTGGAGGCTTCCCAGTTTTTAGACCTCCTCATCCCTAAAGACAGTCTCCTCTCATTCCAATTTAATCTTTCACTCCTATGCCATACCTTATCATCATCAGAACTGGCCCTACTTCAAAAATAAAGAATAAAAATGCACATCCTTCTCCAATCATATCCTCAAGTTCATCTGCTCAAAAACACTCATGAAATCAATTTTTAAACCATAGTGAAATGTCTTCACTATTGCCCTCATCACTGTCTCGCTGTGTATCAACACCTTCTGTTTTAAACTTATTTTTAAAAGTTCCATATAAAGATTTATTTTAATGGGGTATAATCAACATACAATAAATCATGCTTCCCTGGTGGCTCAGACAGTAAAGAATCCACCAACAATGCGAGAGACCTGGGGTTGATCCCTGGGTTGGAAAGATCCCCTGAAGAAGGGAATGGCTACCCACTCCAGTGTTCTGCCTGGAGAATTCCATTGACAGAGGAGTCTGGCAGGCTACAGTCCACGGGCTCACAAAGAGCTGGACATGACTAAGCGACTTCCACTTTTTTTCAGTTGAAATGCATAATTTGATAAATTGCAAGTAAAGTTGCAATGAACAATCACATATAAGTCCTAGAACATGAATGACTGGATCACACCATAGACATATGTTTAACCTTTCAAGAAACTGACAAACTGTTTTACAACCAAGTGGTGCTATGTTGCATTGTTACATTCCCATTACCAGTGTACAGGAGTCCCAGTTTCCCCATATCTTCCCCAAGATTTGGAATGGCCATTTGTTGTTATCGTTTAGCCATTCTCCTAGGTGTGTAGGGTACCCTCCCCTTTCCTCTTGTCTTCGTATCCAGCTGAGACTCCCTAGCTCTTCTTATATTATTCCTTTTCAGTTCAGTTCAGTCGCTCTTTCGTGTCCGACTCTTTATGTCCCCATGAACCGCAGCACGCCAGGCCTCCCTGTCCATCACCAACTCCCGGAGTTTACCCAAACTCATGTCCATTGAGTTGGTGATGCTATCCAGCCATCTCATCCTCTGTCGTCCTCTTCTTCTCCTGCCCTCAATCTTTCCCAGAATCAAGGTCTTTTCCGATGATCAGCTCTTCACATCAGGTGGCCAATGTATTGGAGTTTCAGCTTCAACATCAGTCCTTCCAATGAACACCCAGGACTGATCTCCTTTAGGATGGACTGGTTGGATCTCCATGCAGTCCAAGGAACTCTCAAGAGTCTTCTCCAACACCACAGTTCAAAAGCATCAATTCTTCAGTGCTCAGCTTTCTTTATGGTCCAACTCTCACATCCATACATGACCACTGGAAAAAACATAGCCTTGACTAGATGGACCTTTGTTAGCAAAGTAATGTCTGCTTTTTAATGTGTTGTCTAGGTTGGTCATAACTTTCCTTCCAAGGAGTAAGCATCTTTTAATTTCATGGCTGCAATCACCATCTGCAGTGATTTTGGAGCCCCAAAAATAAAGTCAACCACTGTTTCCACTGTGTCCCCATCTATTTCCCATAAGTGATGGGACCAGATGCCATGAACTTAGTTTTCTGAATGTTGAACTTTAAGCCAACTTTTTCACTCTCCTCTTTCACTTCATCAAGAGGCTCTTTAGTTCTTCACTTTCTGCCATAAGGGTGGTGTCATCTGCATATCTGAGGTTATTGATATTTCTCCCAGCAATCTTGATTCCAGCTTGTGCTTCCTCCAGCCCAGCATTTCTCATGATGTACTCTGCATATAAGTTAAATAAGTAGGGTGACAATATACAGCCTTGATGCACTCCTTTTCCTATTTGGAACCAGTCTGTTGTTCCATGTCCAGTTCTAACTGTTGCTTCCTGATTAGCATACAGATTTCTCAAGAGGCAGGTCAGGCGGTCTGGGATTCCCATGTCTTGAAGAATTTTCCACAGTTTATCATGATCCACACAGTCAAAGGCTTTGGCATAGTCAATAAGGCAGAAATAGATGTTTTTCTAGAACTCTCTTTTCTTTTTCAATGATCCAGCAGATGTTGGCAATTTGATCTCTGGTTCCTCTTCTTGTACTAAAACCAGCTTGAACATCTGGAAGTTCATGGTTCACATACTGCTGAAACCTGGCTTGGAGAATGTTAAGCATTACTTTACTAGCGTGTGAGATGAGTGCAATTGTGCAGTAGTTTGAGCTCTCAAAATCCCTTGCCCTTTTCTCCCCTCATTGCACTCACAGAAAAAGAACTACAGTATCTGTTATACACCTATTTGCTTTATTTGTGCCTATATCATTGCACCCGAGTGTATTTGTATAGAAATCACTCTGAAAGGCAAAGAGTTGCCTTTGTAAGCAGATGAGCTCTGACCTTAAAAAGTGGTGATGCACGCTGCCTGGTATCTCCTTCATGGGTCTCTACTCAGAGACTTTTCCACTTCCCATAATTATATCACACCTCTACCTTTCCAAGAGATCTAATTTTTCCCACTCCAGCTCACCTCCCTTCACTGATGATCCTGTACCTTGTCATCGTGTGAACAAAAACCCGTCAGTGGATATTCTCTCATCTCTCCAGCACAAGTCCACACGGGCCTATGTCCTCCTTCCCTTCCTCCCATGCTGAATTCTGAAAGTTCTCTGATCACATGGCCTCTCAAGAGCATATCCTGAGGACTTCCCTAGTGGTCTAGTGGCTAAGGCTCCATGCTCCCAATGCCTGGGTTCAATCCTTGGTCAGGGAACTAGATCCTGCCTGCCGAATGCCATCAAAATCCTACATGCCACAATTAAAACCTGGGGCAGCCAAATAAATAATTTACAAAAAGAACAGATATTGTGATTACGCTCTGCCTCTCTCCCATACTCCACCCCCTCCTCCTTTAGTTAAGCATTCTCATTAGTTCACATATTCTAGCCTCTCTCATTCCTTAAAAATTTCTCCTTGAATCCCAGAATCTCCTCCAGCTACTATCTCATTCCTGTAACAAGAAGCTTCTTGCAACTATCCCCAGAAACTGTCCTCTATTTCTCTCATTTTATCCATGATTTACTCCATTGCTATGTCTTCCAATCATCAATCCACTGAATTTTCCCCTATTAACATCACTAATAATCCCCAGGTCATCAAAATCAATAGACCCTCTTCTGTCTTCCCCCTCACTGAAATTGAGAGATATTTAAAAAGTTGACTGCTCTGTCCTTCTTGAAACACTGCCCTCCTGTGACTTCTGTGTCCAAAACAAAAAAGACATCAACTCTGCTCATTACCAAAGATGACTGTGGAAATAATTCAAGGTCATGTAAGTCTAGGTCAATACCAGCATATCTGTTATGCCTGGCCCAGGTTTGAAATGTTTTAGAAGTATATTCATTCTAGCAAATCTCATGAAAACCAATGCAAATGAAAGTAAGAAAATGTATAAACAAAATGTTAGGCCAAAAAGTTAACAAAGCAGAAATACTTTGGTATCTAAGGTTAAAGTTTCAAAAAGTGTTAATAAATTACATAATTGTGATATAATAAATTATAACTTAATTATATTATTTGCTTTACATACTATTATAAAATTATTTAAAATTAATAGGACTGGAAAAGGTCAGTTTTCATTCCAATCCCAAAGAAAGGCAATGCCAAAGAATGCTCAAACTACCACACAATTGCACTCATCTCACATGCTAGTAAAGTAATGCTCAAAATTTTCCAAGCCAGGCTTCAGGAATACATGAACCGTGAACTTCCTGATGTTCAAGCTGGTTTTAGTACAAGAAAAGGAACCAGAGATCAAATTGCCAACATCCGCTGGATCATGGAGAAAACAAGAGAGTTCCAGAAAAACATCTATTTCTGCTTTATTGACTACGCCAAAGCCTTTGACTGTGTGGATCACAATAAACTGTGGAAAATTCTTCAAAACATGGGAATCCCAGACCGCCTGACCTGCCTCTTGAGAAACATGTATGCTGGTCAGGAAGCAACAGTTAGAACTGGACATGGAACAACAGACTGGTTCCAAATAGGAAAAGGAGTGCATCAAGGCTGTATATTGTCACCCTACTTATTTAACTTATATGCAGAGTATATCATGAGAAACGCTGGACTGGAAGAAACACAAGCTGGAATCAAGAATGCTGGGAGAAATATCAATAACCTCAATATGCAGATGACACTACCCTTATGGCAGAAAGTGAAGAGGAACTAAAAAGCTTCTTGATGAAAGTGAAAGAGGAGAGTGAAAAAGTTGGCTTAAAGCTTAACATTCAGAAAATGAAGATCATGGCATCCAGTCCCATCACTTCATGGGAAATAGATGTGGACACAGTGGAAACAGTGTCAGACTTTATTTTTGGGGGCTCCAAAATCACTGCAGATGGTGAGTGCAGCCATGAAATTAACAGATGCTTACTCCTTGGAAGGAAAGTTATGACCAACCTAGATAGCATATTCAAAAGCAGAGACATTACTTTGCCAACAAAGGTCCATCTAGTCAAGGCTATGGTTTTTCCTGTGGTCATGTATGGATGTGAGAGTTGGACTGTGAAGAAGGCTGAGCACTGAAGAATTGATGCTTTTGAACTGTGGTGTTGGAGAAGACTCTTGAGGGTCCCTTGGACTCCAAGGAGATCCAACCAGTCCATTCTGAAGGAGACCAGCCCTGGGATTTCTTGGAAGGAATGATGTTAAAGCTGAAACTCCAGTACTTTGGCCACCTCATGCGAAGAGTTGACTCATTGGAAAAGACTCTGATGCTGGGAGGGATTGGGGGCAGGAGGAGAAGGGGACAACAGAGGATGAGGTGGCTAGATGGCATCACTGACTCGATGGACGTGAGTCTGGGTGAACTCCAGGAGTTGGTGATGGACAGGGAGGCCTGGCGTGCTAGGATTCATGGGGTCGCAAAGAGTCGGACATGACTGAGCGACTGAACTGAACTGAATCCAGTGCAAAATAACCAGAGTGGATCAAGTTGATGCATTGAAATTCTATGATCTTTACATGCCACATAGCTAGTTAATAGTGAAATGTATTATAAAATATTTTGTAAATTATTAAAACTTTGAATTTTATAGAAAAACATAGTCTAAGTCATGGGATATCATTTCAGTGAAGAAGCTGGATAATGAAATTTTTGAGCCACCAAGCATAGTAATGAGCTAATATCAAGGATAAGCAAGTTAATCACAGAGAACATGTAAACCAGAAACAGTATTGAAATGCAAGGGGTACAGTGAGAACGTGTGAGACCACAGGGGAGCAAGGCAGTGAGGGGCAAATACAGGGGTGAGGATGGATGGGTTTCTGCCCCTGTGACAGAGCGACAGAAAGAAGTTAGAAAGAGAAGACTGCAAAAGCAAGGCAGTAAGAGGAGAAAAGGGGAAAGAGAATCATACATTTTAACTAGTATAAAGATTAACCCTGTTGAGTTTAAGTTGGATTTTTGTCAATACGCATTAAGTCCTTTGGACCTTGTTAATATTTAAGTCAGCAGGAAACATTTCGTTTCTAGTGAGTTGGACTAGAATTCAGAATTCAGCTGATAAGCTTTCACCTTTTTGGCCTAATCTTTTATTTTTTTTGCATGCTAAGGGCTGGGCTCTGTGTTTGCTTGTTTTCATCAAATCAACATCATAAAAATGATATAATATGTATAAAAATTTGGGATTTTGGTATAATATGTATAAAAATTTTTGATACAATATGTATAAAATTTTTTTATTTTTTCTTTTCTCTTTCACAATGCCAATTTTTGAAGATAAGACCTTGAACGTGAAAGTGAAAGTGAGTCGCTCAGTCATGTCTGACTCTTTACGACACCATGAGCTATACAGTCCATGGAATTCTCCAGGCCAGAATACTGGAGTGGGTAGCCATTCCCTTCTCCAAAGGATCTTCCCAACCCTTATTTAATGCTACTAAAGGATATACCAAAGAATATTCTTTATGTTCCTTTAATAACCATTATATAAAGTGATGTTGGGGCTTCCCTGGTGGCTCAAACAGTAAAAAATTTGTTTGCAATGCAGGAGATCTGGGTTTGATCCTTGGGTCAGGAAGATCTCCTGGAGAAGGGATGGCAACCCACTCCAGTATTCTTGCCTGGAGAATCCCCATGGACACAGGAGCCTGGAGGGCTGCAGTCCAGGGGGTTGCAAAGAGGCAGACATGATTGGGTGACCAACACTTTCACTTTCAAGGTGATATTATCTAAACATGGAGATAGGAAATATCCCATAATCATTGTTGAGCAAAAGTTTTGATAAAAGAACAGAATAGGTTTGTTTTAGGAATCAAGGTCAAAGAGTGATGGTAAGCAGGGCAGGGTGGGGGATGATGGTAAGCAAAGAGCGTGATGAATGACAGAGCCAGCCGTGGTTAGAGGAGGACCAGTCCACTGTTGAGGGTTTCTTCTTTTCTTTTAGTATAGTTGACTTACAATGCTGTGTTAATTTCTGCTGTTCAGCAGAGTAATTCAGTTTTACATATCATTCTTTTCATATTCTTGCTCGTTGTGATTGATCTCAGGATATTGAATATAGTTCTCTGTGCTATGTGGTAGGGCTTTGTTTATCCATTCTAAGGATAATAGTTTGCATCTGCTAATGCCAAACTCTGAATCCATTTGTTCCCCCTCCCCCCTCGCTCTTGGCAACCACAAGTCTATTTTCTATGTCTGTGAATCTATTTCATAGGTACGTTCATTGGTGTCATAATTTGGATTCTACCCGTGACTGATATCATATGAGCTTTTTCTGACTTCTTTCACTTAGTATGACCATCGCTGGGTCCATCCACATTGCTTCAAATGGCATGATTTCGTTTTTTTAATGGCTGAGTAGTATTCCCTTGTATATACGTACCATATCGTCTGTATTCATTCACCTGTGGATGGACATTTAGGTTCTTTCCATGTCTTGGTTGTTGTGAATAATGCTGCTACAAACATTGGGGTGTATGTATCTTTTTGAATGAGAGTTGTTTTTTCTCTTTTCCCGGATACATGCCCAGGAGTGGGATTGCTAGATCATATAGCAGCTCTACTTTTAGTTTTTTGAGGAACCTCCACGCTCTTTTCTATAGAGACCGCACCAGTTTACATTTCCATCACACTCTTGCAGGTTTCTATGTTGTTAATCTGCTGAAATGGTGGAAGGGCAATTGGAGTATTGGACAGGAGCATGCAGATTCTGGGGGATGAGAGATGACCATTGGAGCATGTTGAGCAAGGAAACGGTACGACAGGATGGTCTGTACTTTAGAAAAATAGCTTTGGCAGCATGTGGAGGATCAGAAGCTGGAGAAGCTGAATGGTGAGGATTTTATCTGAGTCAGAAACCAAGGGATGAAAGCAGGGGTCAGAGTTGAAAGCCATGTTGACTGAATACATCAAAATCAATATATTTTGATAAACCTCAATTCCTGCCTTTCAGTTAGAAAAAGACTCCATTATCCTTATTCTTTAGAAAGAAAATACTCAGATCACCCTGTATTTTTGAAATCTAGTGGGAATAAGTGTCAGAGATCAAATGAGACTGTAGCTAGGCATAGATTTGTGATCTTCCTGCTCCCCTTCTCTGCTTCCTCCATTACCTCCTGGGTTGGATATTTTTCTAATTTTGGAACAATCTCAGATTCTACTAAGGCTGGGTGGGCAGATAATTCTCTGTTGCTTGACTGCTCAATTAAAATAACAACTTCTAAAATCCATACAGTGAGTTCATAACACTGAAATAGAAGGGGAAAAAAAACACCCCAAGAGAAATGGTAGAAACTCCTATTACTGGACTTATTAAAAAGAGGACAGATGAATCCTTTGCGGCATCCTGCAGGGACCAGGCCAGCACTAAAGAAGGAGGGCATCAGGGCCTTTCTGATGTGATGTGATAGCCACCAGAGAGGAACGTGGAGAGATTTCCTCTCAGAGAAAAGTTATTAACCACTCTGGCGTCCACGTGGACAGGGCTGCCTTCTCTAAATTATAAACATGCAATCTGAGGGTCGGAATCCCTACCAGCTCATAGCCATGCAAATGCAAGTTCTGGCTCCCCTCCCCAATGCTCTTTCACAAATATACCAGCAAACATCCACACACTTGAGTGATCAGCCTCCTCGGGTTTTGGAGGCAGGGGCGGAATGGATGTTCTGCTCAGATCTTTCTACATGGTTCACATTGCAATATGCTTAGCTGCTGTGGTCTAGTTAATTACCAGCATCTCTCCAAGCATCCTCTCCTCAAGGATTCCCTTTTCCTTGCCCCCATGCACAGAAAGTCTGCTTCCTCTCCCCTACTCATTACAAAAAGCATCATTACAAGGCTAGCTGTGTGACCTAGTGAGGGTCAGGGCACGAGACAGAGAGGCAGAAACAAACATGAATTTGAAGATTCCGTCTTGCAAAGCTCCCTGAACTTTCTGGCTACTCTTTCTCTTGGAGTGCTCCCTGCCGCTGCAATGGACAGGATACTCTGTTAGGTTTCTTTCCCTCTTCTTATCACTCTCCTGCTGCTGCTGCTGCTAAGTCGCTTCAGTCGTGTCCGACTCTGTGCGACCCCATAGACGGCAGCCCACCAGGCTCCCCCATCCCTGGGATTCCCCGGGCAAGAACACTGGAGTGGGTTGCCATTTCCCTCTCCAATGCATGAAAGTGAAAAGTGAAAGTGAAGTCACTCAGTTGTGTCCGACTCTTAGCGACCCCATGGACTGCAGCCCACCAGGGTCCTCCATCCATGGGATTTTCCAGGCAAGAGTACTAGAGTGGGGTGCCATTGCCTTCTCTGTTATCACTCTCCAGTCATTCTGAAATCCAAACCGAGTCACCAAGAGACAGATTTCACATAGTTATACAATTTTACTAAGCTGATAAATTCAACTATCTTCCTTAGAACTTTCTCTGTCAACTTATTAGCAGGAGAGAATAGACTGGGTTAGCATGTGTGTGTGTATGCTCAGTCCTGTCTGACTCTTTGCAGCCGGATGGACTGTAGCCCATCAGGCTCCCCAGTCCATGGGATTCTCCAGGCAAGAATACTGGAGTGGATTACCATGTCCTTCTCCAGGAGGTCTTACCAAACCAGGGATCAAACTAGCATCTCTTGCATTGGCAGGTGGATTCTTAACCAGCTGAGCTTTGGCGGAAGCCTGGAGTAGGTTGGAGGAGCTGGCAAAGGGTCTACCAGCTGGTTTACCTAAATATAAAAGAGCCATAAAAGGTTCCTGGGAGGAAGGCTGCTCCCCTCTCCCCTGCACAGAATGCCATGGTCTTTTTCTTCATTAAAAAATAAGTATTGATTTTAATTCTTCATTTATTGATTCTCCCAACCCAGTCCTATCTGGCCAACAGAAAGCAAGAAAATCATTCCTGTTCACTCCAGCTGGAAAGCATGGTCTTTCCTCTGGTCAATGACACCTGCCTGAAATTTCTTGCCTCTAGGACCTATGCTTTCTGCACCACAAGTTTGGGTTCATAGTTCCTGATAAGTTAAACAACACTTAATCAAGTTTTTGATTACCCATCACATTCTTGATGGGATGAGCTATGATCACTCATTCATTTAGCAGGTGGTCTTCTCACTTTCTCCTGGCAGAATGCATTTGCATCCTTGAGGGCAGACCATACACCTTTTTTCTCTCATGTGCTGTCTCAACTACCTGCAAGACTCAGAGAAAATTCTAATTCACTGTGGTGCTGAACTTCTAACATCCATCTCTGACTATATTAAAATACAAGAAAGGGACTTCAGATCTTCAAAAATTAAATGCAAAAATAATTAAGGTAAATATTTTGTTTGAAAAGTTAGTTTTGCAAAGGTCACATTTCAACACAAAACTCTGTCTGTGTTGTGCAGATAAATTGGCAGTGTAATTATTCCTAGACTGTAAATTAGGCATCTGTGACCTGTACTCTAAATAATATTTCCATGACTTGAAAAGTAACTTGAAACCAAGTGGAAGCTTAGTGACTGGGAGATTCTGACTCATTATGAATTAGAGAGAGAATGCATATATTGATGGTTATAACCCCACCAGGTTTTAACAATTTGTCTGTTGGTTAAATGTGGTGTCAAACTTACATGGCAGTTTCTTTTAAGTCTCTCTTTAATTTTAACAATAAAAGAAATTGGAGTTTTGATCCAATATTTCCAGATATAAAAGTGCAATGTTTTCAGAAGTCATTTGATCATTTATTTTGTAGTGCATTTTTTGGATTCCCTTTGATGTCTCAGGTTGATTCTTCAAACAGAAATTCAAATTAAATTTAAATGAGACAATCTGATTTCCCAGACCTGAGAGAGTATTCACAAATATGAAAGAGACAGTGGAGCAGCAGCCCCGTTGTTGAGCTGGAAGTGGGGTGGGGAAGGGGTTTGGGGAACAAGATAAAAAAAATAATAATAATATCAGCTACACTTAGTAGGAGCCTCAACCTACAGACTTGAGTACAAGGTTCTGAGGCATATCCATCCATTGAATTCTGGAGTCTGCTCTCAATGAAGATAAGTTGCTATAAATTCTTAACCACCTCCTGTTACTCCACCGCCAGCTACAATCTACCATGCTTTAAAAAACTAAAAATCAACTTGTTTTGTTCACTCTTTAAAATTACCAAGACCTACTGCTTGGGCTCACATAGTATAAAGAAAAGTCTATGTTCCTGGCCTGGCCGTTTGACTTCCAAGCTGTGTTTTTTTCAAGCAACCACTTTGCAGTAGGTTACAGATGACTGAAGACCTTTTGCTACTTCTCCTGATAAGATGTGGAGTTCAGTTCTCCACCCCTTAAATCTGGATTGTCCTCAGTGAATTGTGAAAGAAGTGTGACTTCCAAGGCTATTTGATTTCTTGGAACCCTCTTTCCGAAGGAAGCCAGTTGCCATTGGGAGAAATCCAGCTCCCAAAGACTGCCATGTTGTGAGGAAGCCCAAGCTAGCACTGTGGAAAAGCTCCATGGGAGAGATGCCAGGTCAGCCCCCACCTATCTAGCCATCCCAGCCAAGGTGCCAGGCCCAACAGTAAATATGCCATCTAGGATGTAACATCAGAGAAGGCAATGGCAAACCACTCCAGTACTCTTGCCTGGAAAATCACATGGACAGAGGAGCCTGGTAGGCTGCAGTCCATGGGGTCGCTAAGAGTCGGACATGACTGAGCAACTTCACTTTCACTTTTTACTTTCATGCATTGGAGAAGGAAATGGCAACCCACTCCAGTGTTCTTGCCTGGGGAATCCCAGGGATGGTGGAGCCTAGTGGGCTGCCGTCTATGGAATCACACAGATTTGAACATAACCGAAGCGACTTAGCAGCAGCAGCAGCAGGATACAACATAGAAGATAACTGAGGAATTCAACTAATGCCAGGAATGAGTCCTCAGACATTCGTTCCCAGTCTGGTCCTCCAGCCATTTCTCTTGCTTCAAGCCATTCCTGATGAAGCTACCATCGTGGTACAGAGACCAGCCATCTTCATTGAGCTCCACCCACATTCGTGACTACAAAATTTTGAGCATAATAAAATGTTGACTGTTTCAGGTCATTAAATAATAGATAACCGGAATACAATTGGCAACAGATAACCAATAGATAACCTGAACCTTCAGACTCACCAGGCCTCTGAAAAGTGGTGGTGGTGGTGGGGGCAGGGGGCAAGTGCCTACTTCCTCCAGCAGGCACTCACAGCTGGTCATAATGTCTTTTTTATTTAGGATGCACACAGCAGTTAAGTGGAAGCTTGCAGCAAGCAGCAGCGAGCAGTAGCTGGAAGCAGGTTCTTAGTTTCCCAGATGAGGAGTCCTAACCACTGGACCACAGAAGCCAGCAATTAGGGCGAAGGTCCCTAGTCTTGCCTGCCTCCTCAAGAACGAATTCAGGAGAGGAGGCAGAAGGTAAAGAGTAAAGTAAAAAATTTACTGAGAAGAAAAGTACATGCAGAAATGGGACGGGCGAACTCAGAGAGTCGCACCTTTGGCAAGTTGAAGCCCTTTCTAAGGGGGCAGGTTTCTGGGCCTCTGTCTCCCTCAGGCCAGTCATCTTGCTCTGTGCCCCCTCCCTGGTTAATTTGTCTCAGAACCTGAGCTGCACATCTACACTTTAGACAAGAAGGATCTCGAAGCGAAGGCCTCTGGAAGGAGCAAGACTCATTATGGTCTGGAATTATCCCGTGACTTTTGACTCCAAGGAGCCTTTTGTGTACTGTCCCCCTTCCCCTTTGTTCAGACAGGGTTTTTGCCTCTTATTCCTTGCCAAGATCATTCCCTTGAGGTGTGTACGAGAGACAAACGCCGGCTATTTACCCTTGTTTCTATTGTTGCTTCCATTTCTGAGGACAAACAGGGCTGATTGTGCGTTTCCAACCTGGAGCCCGTCTATCTCCCACCTTGCTTCCTCCCTGTGTGAGTACAGGTTGACTAGCTAAGGGACGGCAGTTTTCAGACTGCCTTTCAGCCAGAGGAGACTGTGAGACTAAGTTCTGGCAAAAGAGATATAAGAGGAAACCATAGCAGCTGAGCTTGTAATAACTCTTCTTTTTTTTATTTATTTTTTATTGAAGGATAATTGCTTTACAGAATTTTGTTGTTTTCTGTCAAACCTCAACATGAATCAGCCATAGGTATACATATATCCCCTCCCTTTTGAACCTCCCTTCCATCTCCCGCCCCATCCCACCCCTCTAGGTTGGTACAGGGCCCCTGTTTGAGTTTCCTGAGCCATACAGCAAATTCCCATTGGCTATCTATTTTACATATGGTAATGGAAGTTTCCAAGTTACTCTTTCCACACATCTCACCCTCTCCTTCCTTCTCCCCATGTCCATAAGTCTATTCTCTATGTCTGTTTCTCCATTGCTGCCCTGGAAATAAATTCTTCAGTACCATTTTTCTAGATTCCATATATGTGCATAAGAATATGATATTTATCTTTCTCATTCTGACTCACTTCACTCTGTGTAACAGATTCTAGGTTCATCCACCTCATTAGAACTGACTCAAATGGATTCCTTTTTATGGCTGAGTAATATTCCACTTCCAAAATATACAAGCAGCTCATATAACTCAATGCTAGAAAAACAGACAACCAAAAGTTGAATCAAAAAGTGGGTAAAAGACCTAAACAGACATTTCTCCAAAGAAGACATACTGATGGCTAACAAACATTTGAAAAGACACTCAACATTGTTCATTATAGAGAAATGCAAATAAAAACCACAATGAGATATCACCTCACACTGGTCAGAATGGCCATCCTCAAAAAATCTGCAAAGAATAAACGCTGGAGAGGGTGTGGAGAAAAGGGAACGCTCTTGCACTGTTGGTGGGAGTGTAAATTGATACAGACACTGTGGAAGACGGTATAGAGGTTCCTTCAAAAGCTAGGGATAAAACCACCATATGACCCAGCAATCCCACTCACAGGCATATACCCTGAGGAAACCAGGGTTGAAAAAGACACATGTATCCCATTGTTCATTGCAGCACTATTTACAATAGCTAGAACATGGAAGCAGCCTGGATGTCCATTGACAGATGAATGGAAAAAGAAGTTGTGGTACATATACACAGTGTGATATTACTCAGCCATAAAAATGAGCAACAACTCTTAAAAGAGAGAAGACACAGCTTTTATTTTTCTCCATTCATCCTGTTTAGAATATGCACACGATAGCCAGCATTCAAGCAGCTACCTTGAACCAAGGGGAAAATAGTCTAAGGACTGTGGAACATCAAGATGGAAGGATGCCCACAGAGCCATCATATTTACGGCCTTTCTGAATTCTTTTACATGAGTGAGAAATTTTAATCTTGTTTCAGCCACTGATATTTGTGGGGGAAAGACTCTATTATGTTGCACTTAATACTAAGGCTGCACCTACCTCACAGGGTTTAAAAGAGGGTCCAAGTGTAAAACTTGTGGAAAAACATTCTGATTCATAATTTATATGCAACAAATGTCATTTCCTTCCCTGTCTTCTTCCCATATACTTGACTAGGCAGTGCCTACAACAATGTACTCCAGTCTTTCTCAAATTATTTAATGTTCTGCAACCTTCTTGGTAACAAATATTTGGAAAAGCAAGTTGCAGCATGGTCTCATCTCTGAGGGTGGAGGACCACTGCTGTGTGGATTAGGACAACCTCAAGCACAGGAAAGGGAGATGCACCTTTGGATAGCCCGTCTTCACAATAAAGGTAATTCAAGAGGAGGATATGCTTATGGAAAAGTTAAGCAACTACAGACACAAGAAGCAGTTGAGTTACAGCGGGATCCATTACATACCCATCGGGTTTCCCAGCAGGCACTAGTGGTAGAGAGCCAGCCTGCCAAGGCAGAAGACTCAGACTCAAGTTCGACCCCTGGGTCGGGAAGATCCCCTGGAGGAGGAAATGGCACCCCACTCCAGTACTCTTGCCTGGAGAATCCCATGGACAGAGGAGCCTGGCAGGCTACAGTCCATGGGGCCACAAAGAGTCAGACACAACTGATGCGACTTAGCACAAATACCCATTGGTGCTTTCAGCTGGAAGGTTCAGACAGGGAGTTTCCTTTCTCAATGGAATATGAAGCAAGAATCAGGCTATTACACTATGTCAGGAATTCTGGATTTTTCATAACATTCAACCCTTATAGCAACAAAGCAGATCAGGTTATGATTCCCCACTTGTTAGTAAATGAGGCTCACCCAAGACAAGTAGAGCTAAGATAACAGGTGATGTACATCAAGTTGCAAATCAGGAATGCAGGATTCCTAAATCCATGATATTTCTTCTATATCCTATTCTTAACAAGGACCCTATATGAGCAAAATTAGAACAGCTAAACAGCAGCATCACTGTGAACCCACCTAACAGCCTCTGATGGAATCTGAGAGGCACTTGCCACTCAGAAACCTCTGCATCCTTGGCATCCCCCTTTTCCATGGCTGGAGGTGTTGGTGCCCCAGGCTGGACTCTGCACTGCAGGCACTTTGACCCTGCCCGCTGAGAGAGAAGGCGGTGTACCGCCTTACTATCCAAGCAACACCTACAACGGGATAAGGAAGAAGGGGCAGGGAAGCCTATCATTTCAGAGGAAATACTTAGGCGGGGGTGGTTTATCCATGAGGACCACCCTGAGTAGAAGAGGACAGTGTCCTGCCTCCTTGCCTCCTTGATTTGCTGTGAGAATGCAGCCACTGGCATATGTCACTCAGCTCAAAGCAAACCTGTTTCCCCATCTCTGGTTCAGTGAAGGCTGCTCTCGGACCATGACGTGGACTCACTGTGGGGAGCAGTTAACTGAAATACCTCTCCCACCCTCCCTCACCTCCATGCTCACTGACTTCAAGCAGCTCTAACTTGCTGTTCTGGACTCACGCACACACTTGGGGACTGCTTGTCTCTCTTTCACTCTCATCCTCCAAATTTCTTGTCCTCTTTGCACCGAGTTTTCATGGCAAGCTTCCTAAAGCTCATATCCAGCCGGGTCTCTCATGGGCTTAAAAACATTCCCAGCCACCACGCTCCCCAGGAATCTCAGTATGACATTTACAGTCTGTCTCTGATTTTCACAGCTCCCCTCGTCCCCAGCTCTCCACTGCCCCACTCTCCCTGAGAATGGGTGGGCCTTGCATATCCCATCACTTTACAAGCTTCTTCCCCAATCCTCCTGAGCATTCCTACTCATCTCTTGTCTTCTGGGAGTGCTTCCTTTTCTATGGAATCTTCTAGAATTCTCCAGTGGGAGTTTCTGTTTCCTTCTGTCATCCCACCTTCTGGGGTCCTTGATTATAGCACAAGTCCCTTCACGTGGGTTGTATAGATGTGCCTGGGCTTTTTTCACTACCCCTCCACGCTGATGTCCTTCTAGTCAAAGCTATGGTTTTTCCTGTGGTCATGTGTGGATGTGAGAGTTGGACTATAAAGAAAGCTGAGCACCAAAGAACTGATGCTTTCGAACTGTGGTGCTGGAGAACTCTTGAGAGTCCCTTGGACTGCAAGGAGATCCAACCAGTCCATCCTAAAGGAAATCAGTCCTGAATAATCATTGTAAGGACTGATGTTGAAGCTGAAACTCCAATACTTTGGCCACCTGATATGAAGAAGCGACTCATTGGAAAAGACCCTGATGCTGGGAAAGATTAAAGGCGGGAGGAGAGGGAGATGACAGAGGATGAGATCGTTGGATGGCATCACTGACTCAATGGACATGAGTTTGAGTAAACTCCAGGAGTTGGTAATGAACAGGGAGGCCTGGCATGCTGTAGTCCATGGGGTCACAAAGAGTTGGACACGACTGAGCAACTGAACTGAACTGAACTCCAGGCTGATGGGTTTTTATGTCTCAACATCAGCCCAATGTTGTGAGAAAATGGGTGCTCAGTAAATTTTTGTTAAAGTCAGTAAATTGGAAAGCACGTGTGTGTGTGTGTGTGTGTGTGTGTGTGTGTGTTCAGTTGTTTAGTCATGTCCGACTCTTTGCAACCCTATGGACTGTAGCCTGCCAGTCTCTTCTGTCCATGGGATTTTCCAAGCAAGAATACTGGAGTGAGTTGCCATTTCCTCCTCCAGGGGATCTTCCTAACCCAGGGATCGAACCTGCATTGGCAGGTGGGCTCTTTATCTCTTTACCAGCTGGGAAGCCCAGAAAGCATGTGAGTTGATTTCTTGTCAGTCTGCATACTTCTTATAATTGCTATATATTTACTATCTAATAGTTGGGAATAAATATGCATTATATCATTTCTCTAAACAAAATAACTAAATCAGGTCAGTTGAATACAATCTATAAATGACAAATTTGAAAAGTGCCTCTCTCTTTATAACCTAATTTGAGACAACTACTGGCATAAACGCAATGCAGTTTGAAAATAACTTCAAAGTGGCCTGCTTTCCCCATAGGGGAAGTTACAGGATCACACATAGTAATCTTTATTTTCTTCTAAGTGATGAATTTGAGCATCTTGACAACTTTGCAAAAAAAAAAAAAAAAATTGAGAAAGGCAGAACCAGAGTAGGAAAGAATGAAGTGAAGTTGCTCAGTCATGTGCAACTCTTTGTGATCCCATGGACTGTAGCTTACTAGGCTCCTCTGTCCATGGAATTTTTCAGGCAAGAGTATTGAAGTGGGTTGCCTTCTCCAGGGGATCTTCCCGACCCAGGGATTGAACCTGGGTCTCCTATATCACAGGCAGATGCTTTACCCCCTGAGCCACAGGAAAGGCCAAGAAAGAATGGGCAATACTGAATTGCATGATTATGCCAGCCATGACAAGGCTAGCTCACTGCTACCTCCAGGAGAAACATTATCTTAATGAGACCTGGAGTTGTTGTTCAATCACTAACTCGTGTCTGATTCTTTGTGACCCCATGGACTGTAGCACACCAGGTTCCTCTGTCCTCCACGATCTCCCTGAGTTTACTCAGATTCATGTCCATTGAGTCAGTGATGCTATCTAACCATCTCATCCTCTTCTTTTGCCCTCAATCTTTCTCAGCATCAGGGTCTTTTCCAGTGAGTCGGCTCTTCGCATCAGGTGGCCAAAGTAGTGGAACTTCAGTTACAGCATCAGTCCTTCCAGTGAATATTCAGGACTGATTTCCTTCAGCATGGACTGGTTTGATCTCCTTGCAGTCCAAGGGACTCTCAAAAGTCTTCTCCAACACCACAGTTTAAAACCATCGGTTCTTCAGTGCTCAGCCTTCTTTATGGTTCCAACTCTCACATGCATACATGACCACTGGAAAAACCATAGCTTTGAGGACAGGGTTGTAACCATGAGAAAAACTATAAAAGAAGAAATGCATGTATTTTTATTCATTTATAATTGCACGAATGTTACAATTAATATTGCCTTTCTATTACTGCCAGTATGACAAAACAAAAACCTATACACCAGTTTATTTTTAGAAATCTACACTGCATAAAAAATATGTATGTCAAATATGTATCCAATATGTCAACTTTGCTTTTCTCTTTTTATTGTATAGACTACGTATTAAAAATTCCAGAGGGAAACTTGTGGAAATAGCATGGAACTTCTTGTCGTTAACAACTCTCTAGGCAATGTATATGTCATTCCATCTCTGTATACCTTCCAAGGGGCAGAAACTCCTTTTGAAAAAATTCACATGATTAATGGCAGAATCTTTACTGAATTTATTCCAACCATGGGTTTTTAATTTTATCCCATCAACCACTTCAAAATGGAACTAAAGTGCTGGTCTATCATCAGGAACTGTCCTTTCGTTGTTTGCACCGAAACCCACCTTCTCCAACATACAGCTCTTCTCTGGTGATACCTGTGAGATGCATATTATCATTTTACAGACAAAGAAACAGCAGCGCTGAAAGGGTACGTCTCACAGCTTGTACATTTCGTACATTTCACAGCCGCTTGTACATTTCACAGCCACTAAACAGAGGGTTGAGGATCAAACCTAGGCAGTGAGTGTGAAAGTCGCTCAGTAGTGTCCGACCTTTTGCGACCCCATGGACTAAACAGTCCATGAAATTCTCCAGGCCAGAATACTGGAATGGGTAGCCTTTCCCTTCTCCAGGGGATCTTCTCAACCCAGGGATCAAACTCAGGTCTCCCATAATTGCAGATGGATTCTTTACCAGCTAAGCCACAGGGAAGCCCAGTGACTTGAAAGTCAAGTTCCATCAACGACGCCAGGTTTGACACCTACATGACATATGTCACAAGTCATCCAACACTCAACACACTCTGTGCAGCTCCCACTGTGGACCAAGCCTGTGCTAAGAAGGACACAGCTGTGAGCCCACACAAGGGTCCTCTCCTTTGTGGAGATTCCCCTCAGTCCCTGGCGTGCATGTCTGCTCAGGCCCTCAGTCGTGTCCAACTTTTGTGACCACATGGACCGTAGGCCACCACGCTCCTCTGTCCGTGGGTTTTCCCAGGCAAGGATACTGGCGTGGCTTGCCATTTCTTCCTCCAGGGGATCTTCCTGACCCAGGGATAGTGGATTCTTTACCACTGCGCCTCCTGGGAAGCCCTTCGGTCCCTGGCAGACAGCGTTAATTAACAGTGAGCTTACTCCTAGCCAGGAAGCGGTTTCATCACACTCACCAAAGCAGCACTGTCAACCAGGCAGAGAGGGCACTGTGGCATACCCAGACCGCACTGTGCCGCCTCCTGAGGGGGGATGTGCAGACTAAGGACCAGAGTCATAGAAACAAATAGAAACGAATGTGACAGGGCTTCTGATCCATTTAGCAATGCCATCCTCAGTAGTGGCATGTTCATGTCAAGGAAGGGCAAAGACCAAAAGAAGCATCTTTAGTTCAGGATATTTCTAGAAAATGTAGCACATCAATTCCACCTCTTCTACCCACCGAACTGTTAGAGTTCCTTCAAAGTGATAGCTTACGGTGAACAGTGTCAGATTCGTGATCTCCGAAGAAGAAGGTTTAGCTTCAGGACCAGGGACCAGGCTTGATCACTCAAGAGCTTTTCTGTAGCAGAGTTTTATTAAAGTATAAAAATGGACAGAGAAAGCGTCTGACACAGACATCAGAAGGGGGGCGGAAAGTGCCCCACTTGCTAGTCTTTAGCAAGCAGATTATATAATTTTTAATTAGTTGTTACAGTAAATCAAAAGAATGTCTCAAGTTTGTGAAAATTTTACCAGACCCACTCCCACAATTTACATTTTAGGAAAACAGGATTAGAACTTAACAATAGAAAGATTCTACCAGACTCACTCCCATAATTTACATTCTAAAATATCAGGATTAGTCAGAAGATTTTCAGGAAGGAGAAATTATCCTCAAGCAGGATACAGGGTTGTTATATAATCCCTAGTACAGAGTTTAAACTGAGTTTGTTGCGTAATCATCAGTCCTGGGCTTAAAGAAAACCATTTTATGTGACTAAGACTAACAAATGTAGACAAAAAAATGTTTGTCCTTTCCTCTTCCTTGAGAATTCCATACCCCTATCTCCTCCTCGAGAACCCCAGACCCCTCTCTCCTCAGGGACCCCTGGACTTCTTATCAACCTGCCTATGAATTGACTCTCTCAAAAGCCCTTCCAGTCCAATGTCACCTCCTGCTGGAAGCCCTCCTGGATTCTCCAGCCAGTTTGTCTTCCGTGATCCTGAAATACTTTGTCCCACTAAGTGTTTTTCATAATTATCCCTAGTTAGTTAGCTGGATATATGGTGCCACTGTGAGCACACTTAAATCTAAGGTTATCCTGGAATATGACCACTGCTGCTGAATCAGCTCTTGCTGCCGTGTTAGCCATGCCCTGGCCCTGCTCTGGGAACGTCTAAACTATGGAAATGAAAGCAGACACTCTTACCAGCATTCTAATAACCCAGTTCTCACCAGTTCAGGGGGTGGTGTGTGAAGCTGAGTAGTCTTGCATCTCCACTGTTGCTATATTTTCTGTCTTGGGTGTATCTATCACCCCATCCTCCACAGTTAAGACCTTGGGAAAGGGCCACTTCCCTATATTCAGTAGTCGCTGGGCACTGCTAGTGTGGCTCAACACTCTGAGCCCCTCACCCTATGCTCAGCTCTCAGAGCTTCTATAAGAGAAAGAGGGTTAACTTTCTTGCTCTCTGATCACTATTGTCTTCTTTTTGCCACTGGCCATTTTCTCTTCTTTTTGCAAGATTTTTGCATCATTAAGCAAAAGATCTTTCCCATTTAAATTCATGTTATTTCACGATTAAAAATCTCTGTCCCCTACTAGAAGGAAAGCTTCATGGGGCACACATGTTCCTATTTGTCCTCTGTTGTACCAGCATCTGGGTTTCCCATCCGGGCTTCCCAGATGGTGCAGTGGTAAAGAATTTGCCTGCCAGTGCAGGAAACGCAAGAGACTAGGGTTCGATGCCTGGGTCAGGAAGATCCTTGGAGAAGGAAATGACAGCCCACTCCAGTATTCTTGCCTGCAAAATTCCGTGGTCAGAGAAGCCTGTCAAGCTACAGTCCATAGGGTCACAAAGAGTCAGACATGACTGGGCATACACACACACACACACACATACATACACCAGCATATGATGTACAGTGAATGCTCAATAGATGTTTGTTGGATGAGGGGATGGAAGGCTGAATGGATGGATTTATCTGTCTACACCAACCCTTGACTTCCACAGACCAAAGTACTATGGAACATTTGTCTTGAATTGATTCTCTCTGTCAGAGGCTCAGATGTCCACTGGCCCTTATATTTAATTTCTGCTCCAGAATTCCAGTCCCACTTTGAAACCTTTGCCCAGGTTTTCCATTCCTCTGGTGACCTAGTCCTCAAGTTACCTGTTCACCCTCTTTTCCAGGCCGTCCAGAAATTCCCTGGCAGCGGACAGACACTCTTTAAATAGCAAGATCACAGCATCTACATTTTAGTTAAACACACCCTCCCGCCCTCCGTTTTCAACCACTCCAGGGACTACACTAATCATTGGCAAACACCCTGAAGAGTGTGGTCTTCTTAAAACGAGTATTATCATCATTAGCCATCATCTGGTGGGTAAATTACAGGCAGAAGATACAAGTTTAAGAGGTTGAAAATATGGTTGCTTTCCAAGGGTTAAACTAATTAAATCAATACATAATAGGAGGTGACAGAAATGACTTTGAGGCTCAGGGGAAAGTCACTCCACCATGGCCTGGTTATAATATTAACACATCTAAAAGGAAGAGTGAGGTAGAGATGGAAAACAGAGTCTGTGGGTGAGGGCTGTCTGCAAGCTCCCCCAGCCATGTCCAGCAGCAACCCTAATTCCTATGTTTAATGCTTGATTTTTGCCAACTCTGCTATTTATACTGATTTAGCACAGTGGTCCTCAGACTGACCAGGCATCAGAATCTTGGAAGGCTTTGTTAAAGCTCAGATCTCTGGGCCCACCCTGGCATTTTCCAGGCAGCACTGTAAGGGCGAGGGGTGGGGAGGGAGTCCCCAAGAACTTGACATTTCTCCAAACTCCCAGCCTTTGTTGCTGTTGCTGGTCCAAGAATGCGCTTTGAGGACCACTGGCTTAGGTAGATGTTTGGCCAGTGCTTTGGCAAAACTCAGAGAGGCTGCCCGGCTGCATTCAGCTTTTAGAGTTTAAATGAAATCCTTTCCCAGCCACACCAGATACCGTAAGGATGACATAATCGACATAAATCAAATACAAACTAGTTACAGGCCCTATAAAATGGGAAGTACTTACGGGCTTAGAATTTCAATTTCAACCCCTGTAAGGCTGATTATTTACCCCCAAGCCCTGATCCTCTCACTGTGATTACTGCCACCTGGTACCTAGTAAAATCTGGATATCAGCAATTTAGAGGATTTCCTAGTATAAATAGTAAAAAGAGTAGTCCAGATTTTCAATTTATTTATTTAGTATTTATCTACTTTGTTGTTGTTGTTTAACATCCGCGACCCCATGGACTGTAGCCCGCCAGGCTCCTCTGTCCACAGGATTCTCCAGGCAAGAATACTGGAGTGGGTTGCCATGCCCTCCTCCAGGGGATCTTCCTGATCCAGGAATGGGACCTGCTTTTCTTACATCTCCTTCCTTAGCTGCCGGGTTCTTTACCACTAGCACCAGCTGGGAAGCTCCAAATAAAGTGTTATATCCCATCAATAACTCTTCAACATCACTTTGATGCTTTTAACTGCCCAGCTTAACTTCTTCACATTTTTTCAGAGAACATATTGACGCTAGATAAGTCAGCCTCTTACCAACCTAAGTATACCCTGCTCCTTAACAATAACGATGTTTTATTATTATAATGAAAGTAAACAGGTATTGTAGTGTGCTTCTATTAGGTAACGTCCTTAATGAATCCTCCCCAGAGCCCAAGAAGTAAGATACGATTTCCTTCCAGTTTACTGGTGGTAAATCTGAGACTTTCAGAGTCTAGAAAGACTTGCCAGAGATCATGTGGCTACATGAGTGGCAGAGCTCAGATCTGCCCCATCCTCTCTTCTCAGTCAGAGTGGCAAGCCTCTCATTGTTGTATCACATGAGAATCACCTGTACAGACTTTACAGAAGCAAGAGCCAGAGGCAGAGTCTGGTTGAGGAGGACAGGGAGGGTATCAGCCCTGCTGGCGGCCCGGCTTGCTCCTGGGCCCCCTGTGACCTGGAGCCAGGCACGTCCTTCGTAATTCACGGGGCCTGTGGTTAAGGAGGCGGCAGCCCACACGACTTCTAAGGTCTATTCCAAACCCGAAGCTTACATTTCCCCTTCTGGATTGTTATTAAAGACCTTTCCAGTTCACCCAGACAGAAGACCTTCATTCAGTGGGTTTTCCCTGCCTCACTCCCTTACCTTCCATTCTCCAGCAGAAGACACCTCATATCTGTTTACCATGCATTCCATCAAAACATAAAGGCATATATACAGTGATGCTCCACTATTTGGCAATGATTCAAAGATCGTTTTCATCTTTCTCTTTTTTTTTTTTTTAATCTATATGCCTTTTCTTTTAAACGTATCACTAAATTTCTTCCACGAGTTTGACCTAGCCTTTTCCTTAATTTTTACCCCGCCCCCAAGGTCTCAGTGAGGGTATTGATCAATCACATTGTAAATTTCTGAAGGAAGGATGACCACTTACTGTTCATTTCTTCTCCTACATTGAGTCTAATCATAGCCCAGTTTCTACCAAAGATTAGCTAAGATGCTGTTTGTTTCAAATGTACTGATTTCTCAAAGTAAGCTGAAAGAGGGGGATGCCAGCCATCGATTTCTATCTCCCAAAGATGGTTTCGGGACTTATTTCCAAACTAGATATCTGCCATTCTAAGTATTTTCATGGATTCGCTTTGCCATTTGGCAGCTCTGAACCTGAAATGCTTCTGTCACTTCTTCCCTAAGTGCTTGTCATCAAAGGTCAAAGTGAATACGGGACTGGAGGGAGGGGGTGCGGAGGAGGATGGAGAAAAGAACATTTCATATCAACACTCAGATTTGATGTACAGTGTGTGTGGCAGGATCCAGGAGGTAAGGACGCTGCCAGCTGAGGTTCGCGATTCCAGAGGAAACAGCTGTTTGGAGATTAGAAGAACAAAGGAAGTTTCAGGCCGGAAGGAGAGCAGGAAGCCACTTCAGTTCCTCTGAGTGTCTGTTGTAACTACTCCTCCTACCAGGCCTGTGAGCCCTTCTCTCCATGTTCCCTGAGACAAATTAATGTGGGGGAAAAAAAAATAAAGCAGCACACAAATTTTTTATTTGGCTAGGTTTAGGCTAATGGTCCCTGATTTTTGCAAGCTCAACTCACAACCCGGTTGCTTTGTGGAATGGGCCCCGCTGCCTTGGTAGCAGGTCATAAAACATTTTTAAAAACAGCTCCCTATGGTGGGAATGAAATTTTTGTTCAGTGAAGACGTTGCATTTTAAACTCTCTGCCACCCACGTACAGCTTTAGACTTCACCTACACATGTCTCTCCCTCACATCTGTTTTTCTTCTCCCTCTTGATAGAATGAAGAATCCTCTTAAAATATCAAGTAATTAAAGCTCTTCATGGGTGAACTCACCTATTGAGAGGGATCCTTTAGTATATGAAAAGGTGGTTCCATCAAATTCTAAATTTGTTTAAAAAAAACCCAACATATTAAAATATTGTTTTTCTGAGTTTTGCTGTAAAAAGAACTACTGTAATTTGTTCCAACACTACATATATATATATATATATATATAAAAAATATATATATATATTTTTTTTTTCCTCTTAACTTGATGGCTTTATATTTCCAAGCTAATCTGTGGGAAAATTCCAGTTGACCAGAACAAGTTAGTGAGTGCTGAAATAACTACCTATATTCATTTTTTTTTCTTGGGTTCAACTGTAATTTGTGTTTGCAGATAAATAGAGTGAGAAAGCAGGACTAGGAAAGTGAGAAGAAATGATGATAGGAAACAAATGGAGTTGCCTTTTTTTTTTTAATTGCCTCCCTGTTACTTGGGTGGGTGGGTTGGTGGGGGAACCTCCTAGACAATACATTCAAGTCCTTGTCTGCTAATCGGGCTGTGATGTGTTTGACTTTAATTTGTGCAACCAGCCCCCCTCTCAGACCCTGTGCAGATGCCATGTCCTTTTAACATCAGCAGCCACTGGCCTCATTCTCATCCTCTGAAACATGTTCCCTGGAAGAATCTTACAACCAGCCAGAACGGGGAAGCAACCCTGAAAAATTCAGGCACAAGCAAATCGGGCTTGTGTTGAAATATGTAGCCAATTTTACTTTCAATGAGACGCTTTCATTTTCCTCATTTGGGGGCTTACATATAAACAGAGAGTATGTTTAAGAAATAACTGTGGAAGGGAACTATATTTAATACCCTATGACAAACCATGAAGGAAGAGCATATAAAAAGGAATGAATCACTTTGCCATACCCCAGAAATTAACACAACGTTGCAAGTCAACTGCACTTCAATTAAAAAAAAAAATTAACAAGGTAAAAATAAAATAAAAGCCACAGTCAGGAGCGATTTAATACCTGCTCCTGATGTGTGCATGCACCGTGTGAAGTTTCCACTTCCTGCAAAAGAAAATGGCAAGAAGGGGGACTGCCTCGGTGATCCAGTGGCTAAGACTCCGCACTCCCCATGCGGGAAGCCCAGGGTCAATCCCTGGTCAGGGAACTAGATCCTGGGTGCCGCAACTAAGACCTGGGGCAACCAAATAAATAAATGAATATTTTTTAAAAAATGGTGAGAAGGACAATTCTTTCACTGCCTTTACTGACGAGGAACCCAGGTGGATATTTTAAGATAATTCCTCAATTACAGTCAAAAGAAGGATGAATACAGGGAAATTGATTTGGAGCTATCTGTGAAAGAGCCCCAGAATAGAAGTCCATGTTGGTTTTCAGGCAATGACCAGCATATCAGAACATGCATTTGTGAAATGAAAATATCTCCTGCCATATCAATAAGAAATGTCACAGCCACCAGTGATTTCTGGCCTCCAAATGTGAGTGAGGGCTCCCCAAACTGCAATCCAGCCGATGCTGCCACCCTCCACGCTGACTGCTGAGGAGCTGGGGGAATGCAAGAAGCAACCATCTGCCACTCCTTAAGGTAAACATGGAAACAGGATTTGACCCCAGATGCCTGGAAAATCCCACGGGCAGAGGAGCCTGGTAGGCTGCAGTCCATGGGGTCGCTAAGAGTCGGACACGACTGAGCGACTTCACTTTATTTTTTTCACTTTCATGCATTGGAGAAGGAAATGGCAACCCACTCCAGTGTTCTTGCCTGGAGAATCCCAGGGACGGGGGAGCCTGGTGGGCTGCCATCTATGGGGTCGAACAGAGTTGGACACGACTGAAGTGACTTAGCAGCAGTAGCAGCAGCAGCTGAGGTGGCTAAGAAAGGAATGGATTCAGTGAGCCCAGAGGCTTGAATCCTCCCATATACAGAATGTTAAATTCCTTAACTTGATATCTGATCTTTGGTGTTCAGACTGCTTGCTCCCTTTGTTGCAGACTTGTATATAGCCTGACTTCCTCCCTTCCTCCTTGGAGCAGTTTTCTCCGAGCTACTGAGATGCTGTCTCCTGGGCTCAGAATTCTAAACATTACCACCAAATAAAATAACTCTCTACTTTCAGGTTGTGATTATATTTTTTTGTGAACACATTCTAAAGTCATCTTACTCCTCTCAGGTGGATTTGACTTTTCTCCTCTTCCAGTGACTTTTCTCTTTAAACGCAAGGCTAACTAGAGTCAACCAATTGTTGGCAACTCTGATGCTGCGTCAAGGTTGTAGATTGCTTTGGTTCCTGTAAGAGGTTGAGCAAAGAAGCCAAAAAAGGTGGGAGCGGGGGCAACCCTATGAGCACTCTAAGGGACTTCACATGCCATCTGGTCCTACAGCAGCATCTCACAGAGGAAGGGAGGAGCCAGGGAAGATGGAGTGGCAGTCAAAGTCCCAGCGCTGGACTGCGGGGCCAGGCTGCACCCATGCAACCGGTAAATCTGCCTTTGCAGGGCTCAAAGTGCCTTTCTCAGTGGGTTTCCACTTGTAGGTTCTCTCTGATGGGAAAGGAGGCTGAAACTACCAGTCAAAGAGTCAGATGAAGGAGGGCAGGAGAGATTGGAGGGACGAGGTGAAAGAGACACCAGGATTGCAGAGAAGCCTGTGTCCGGAGTCAGAGCCGGAAGGTTAGGCAGGGAAATCTACATTTCCACTCTCCCTACTCTTTTTCCCATGATTACTTACAACAGCGGGAATTGGTTAACCTACATTTTGAGGCTTTTTTTTTTCCTTTTTCCTTGGATAGCAATAATTGGTTGTGTCAAGATGACTACTCGAATGACAATGTGATTTCAATGAGAAAAAGTTGCAGAATAAACTGTAATTATTTGGACAGTCATGTGATCAGGTTTTGTTTTCCTTGTCACATTTTAAATGATTTATGAAGTTACATGTGGGTGTCTGCTGAAGAGGTTACTTAACACGTTTTAAAGTCATTTTCTCTTATTCTTTTCCATTTCAAGTGCATAACAGTTTGGGGGGGGGGCTTTTTTTTTCCCCCTTCACTTTCAGTTTGGTTTAGATAGAATAATAGGCCAGTTAAGCTAATTTAAACTCCGATGTCACTTGCTCCTGACATTAGCCATCTTAAAAAGTAGCATTTTTCTTTGTCAAGTATTCTGACATATGCGTTATTGCACCTAGCAACACTTTCACTACAGTAAATTACTTGAAGTGTTAGACCAGTAAAGATAGTCTCAGAGAGACTCAATTCCTAGTTTAAAAAAAAAAATTGAGAAAACAAAGTAAGTACATCCCCTTCTGAGAAGCAACATGCTACTTTGCATATTAAAGGTTCTGGGAAGTTCTGCATTTAATACAGCTCTTTGACAAAATTTAAATCAGCATTTCTCAAACTTTTTTGACCCAGAGTCTTTTGAGTTTCTTGGGCTTCCCTTGTGACTCAGCTGGTAAAAAATCCACCTGCAATGCAGGAGACATGGGTTCCATTCCTGGGTTGGGAAGACGCCCTGGAGAAGGCAAAGGCTACCCACTCCAGTATTCTGGCCTGGAGAATCCCATGGACTGTATAGTCCATGGGGTCACATGACTTTCACTTTTCACTTTCTCTTCAGTTTCTTTAATCTTACTAACATTGTGAGGGATTATGTTGTACCAGAAACACTTTGGAAATATGCTGATATATTTAGCTGATATATACAAAATTCAGTTGTATAATGTTGATCCACTATCTTCCGCCAAACAAGAAAATCTAATGAGAAAGTGAGGACACCAGGGGTGAATGTTCCAAAAGCTGAAATACATGGTTTGACCATGGGAGGAATCACAGCTTTAAAGGAGGGCTCTGAAAAAATTTTGCCTTGAACATATTTTAGAGAGGTGTGAATCTGACGTAGTTTAATGGCAATTCTCAATACCCATCGAATCCATACTCTGCAGCTCCTAAGCCTTGCTTCGTAACAGAGCATTCCTGGATTCAAACAGGTCCTGCTACAGTCGATTTTAAGTGGCAGCTAGAAGAGTCGTTTATAATCAGTACACTTGGAGTTCAGTACCTGAGATGCTTGTACTGGTTAGAAAGGTCAAGTAACAAGGTTATGTGTATGAGCAAGCCGCAGTAAGGTCTTTGAATGGCAAGGGGATTGTTTCCCTTTTATCTTTTATTAAAGGGGATCAGGTGTTTGCCCATAAGAATTGCACTCCAAGCAACATGCAGTTCTATTCTGGAATATGCCCATAAACTAGAGATATGTCTGTTTAAATAAACATAAAATCATGAATATCCTACAGCCAAATGAAACAGTGGCATTTAGGAGTAGAGGCAGACAAAAACCCACTTACTTTACTTACTTTTTTTCCCCTTCCGGAATGAATGACTTAACTTTGAGATTATCTAGATTTTCCCAGAAAAAAAGAATGAATAATCACATACATCCTAATATTTACATGTGTCGCTCGGTACATTTTCTAATTTGCATCCTGCAAAAGAGCACATAAAGAGAGGATTTTTTTAATTGAAGATCTTAAATATTGTCCCTGAAATGATATAAAATTTATCGACGAATTCAAGTCAGCATTCTTGCTCGGAATACTACGTATTCTTTACTTTTCAGTCCTCAGTCTCGCTCTCCTATTCTTCAAGTCAGACTAGAGGGGAATTATTTGTTGCACTAGCCTTGGAGTTCTTGTATCTACTTATTTTGAAACCTTTCATTTGTTGCAACAGCTGCAAGGTGTCCCTTCAAGGATTTTGCTTTTTTGATTTATACTTTTATACACTCAAATCTCAATTGAGATATCCACGCTTCATTCCATTTTCTGACCTTACACTATCAAGCTGGAGTGACCCCCAATCTCTTAGGACTGGGCTACATTCCAAACCAGGTTACGGAAGCACAAGGGCAGAGAATCAAAGCCACACATCACCCCGGGCCCCAAGGAGACACTTCTTGTAAAGCCGAGTGAAGGCCGGCCAATCAGCAGACCTCGTTTATTCACCCACGTGAGAATTCTCAACTCTCCACCCTTTGAACTTTTGACATTATTTTTGAGTGTGTGTAAGCCCTGTTTATTCCAAACACAAAAGACAGACAGATGCTCAGTTTGGCATGGAAATTGGCTTCATGGAAATAAATGTTCTTTCTTTTCCGATCCCTTTTTTTTTTCCTGGTGGGGATGGGTACTGCCTGACACGCATGGTAGTTGCTGACATATTAGTGACCCTCCCTGCATCTGTTTCTGGCTATTGTTCTCCTCATGACACACCTGTCATTGTGCCCACGCAGTGAGGCGTTTCAGATAATAAAAACCCCTCCGAGCCTGGTCAAATGGACGTGGTAGTCAATATGGCTGTGTGCTAATGTATCTGGAAATCAACTGAGCATGAGTGCCCAAGCACTCCCCTGCCCTCCCAGCCCCCGTGTCAGCAGGACCGTGTTCACTTAAATGCTGTCTTGGTCAGAGAGGGAATGAGACTAGAATCCACCTTCCAACAGAAACCTTTTCAAAATGCTTCTTTCTCCTGAACACCAGGTTTGATTTTCGGCAGTGGGAAGGTATTGCTGCTGCTGCTGCTGCTGCTGCTAAGTCGCTTCAGTCGTGTCTTACTCTGTGCGACCCCATAGATAGCAGCCCACCAGGCTCCCCCATCCCTGGGATTCTCCAGGCAAGAACACTGGAGTGGGTTGCCATTTCCTTCTCCAATGCATGAAAGTGAAAAAATAAAGTGAAGTCGCTCAGTCGTGTCTGACTTCTAGTGACCCCATGGACTGCAGCCCACCAGGCCCCTCCATCCATGGGATTTTCCAGGCAAGAGTACTGGAGTGGGGTGCCATCACCTTTCTCCGGGGAAGGTGTTAAACCTGCTTAAATACATATTTTAAAATATTCCTTACATTGATGTAAGAATGCAAATTTGAACTCTGCATGATGCATCCCTGTTTGTTATTGAGTTGCGGACATGAATGTTGAGCCCTGGGTACCATGCCTAGATGTGATGAACATTCAACACATTAAGTTGTTCTTTTTGTGATGGTCACAGTGAGTCTGATAACACCCCAGGGAATGAAACATCTGTTTATATTCATGGTTCACATGGCTCCTGGGGACCAAGTGATTTGCTCGCTCACATCACACCTCCAGTAAATGGAAGAAGCTGCTGCCTCCCACGCATGACAGGTGGGAGGTGGTGATGACATCTTTACAGTGGAGAAGCAGGGATGAGCACACTTCTTTGTAGTGTAAACCAGGTCCATCGTCTGTTTATGGCAGGCTAGCAAACGACTAAATGACCCCTAACAGTTGTTTAAATAGCAACTCGAGTTTGGGGACAGGTTATGTCTAAACCCCAATTTGTATCCTATTGAAGAGCCACCCTCCTCTGTGAATGAGACCAAGATTGGGAACAAAGGGAAATAGCACCCTCTCTCTTTTTAGAAAGAGGTTTGTGAATGTTGTGTCAGTTGAATTGTTCCATTTATAAGGCCTTTGTTTTTCCTTACTGTGAAACTCTTAAGGACACTCCATCGCCCGGTGCAATTCAATATGACTGGAGCTCTCAGGGGTCTTGATCTCCACGTACAGTACACCACAGGAGTGATTTATAAACCACAATCCCAGAGCATCCCAGGAACAGGAATGAATTGAGGCTTCTAAGTGAACACAAGTACTATGAATTCCAGTGTTAGACCAGTACAAGAAGTGTCCCTAAACTCATTTCCTGCAAGTGAGAATGGGGATGTGGTTGGAGGGAATTAGGGGGAAAGGCAAACCCCATAAGGAATGAGGTTGGTACCCAATTAGCTTCTTTTCATATTATGGGTTTAGGGAGGCCAAGTAATCCCAAGATGGCTCCAGTCATTTTCACGTTGGCAAAGAGGAACAATATCTCTTTATAACAGTGTGAGGTCGGAGGGAGAAAGGGCAGAGGAAGGAAAGGAGGGAGCTATACGCAAGAGGATTGCAAATGCTCGGAAATCCCTGGCCATGAACATTCTTGCAAACAAAAAAAAGGAAGAAAGAAAAGATATTATAAAATTAATAACTTGAATGTGTGATCAATAAAAATAATTATCCTTGCACAGTCCATTTTTCATAAAGCACTCAGTGGCCTGAAAGTAATTTTTGACATGGATACAGGAGCAAAGCACTTGAAATGCACAATTATCCCAAATTTTCTTTTTTTACAAAAGACTTTCCTGTTCAAATCTCAGTGTGTTTTTTCTTCCTGTCTTCTCCGCTCAACCGTTTGGTCTAAAGACAGTCAGGGAACTAAATATATATTAATTAGAACTCTTGGGGCTGGCATCAGTGAGATACAATTATACCAAACGGATGCCATTCCAGGCTCTGATAGCTTCATTTAAATTCCTGAATAAAACATGAAATATCTTTAATGAGAAATGAATATAGTTGTCAGTAGGGAGTAGTTCTGATACTGTTACTGGTTGAGATGGAGAAGATGAAGATGTAATGTGAATACCTCCCATTTTATATAAAAATGATGGTTGTTAGAAAAGACAGATCCCTATTCGGAGACGTCATGTGTGCAACAACAACAACAAAAATTACAGAGCCTAACAGCACAATCTCCTCTCAAGGAGCTGCAGCTTCTGTGAATCTGCCGACACAAACCCGCTCTGTCACCAGGAAAAAGGATCACCTCCAGCAGCATCGGTGAAAATGAAGACGTGCAGCTCCAAAGAGCAGGTCACTTCTTCCTTGCGAGAAAGAGTTGGGTGTGATTTCACAGCCAGCAACATTCTGTTGAGAGCAAAAGAGCCCCAGGCACATGAGCATTTATCTTCAATCTCTGTCTTCCAAGATAGCCACTGCTGGAAACACAGGGAAGTGGGTTCTTGAAATCACAGTCCAGGAGATAAGCTCTGCATGGCCAGGCCTCTTGGATCACAGGCCCTGGGCAGCCCAGGCCTGAGCCCCAGGCTCCAGAGAAAGCATGTTCTTCTCTTGGGCTCATGTTTGCTTCTCCTCTTCCCAGGGGCTTCCCTTTATTCATCTTGTCTTTGATCATTCAAATAGCAACATGCTGCCTTCCATTCCATTCGGACTACACCTGTCTTAATTCCAGGTCAACTTCAAGCACCTTAGAAACATGACCAACAATGGTCGGTTCTTGGTCCACGTACCATTGAAATGGGAGGGTCAGCCTTCAGACTGGGAGACTGGAAGACAGGAGGGGCAGAACTGGCGAGCAGTTGGTCTGGAGCCATAGAGGAAGAGGAGGATCGATAGTGACTCTGTATCACCCATCACAGTGCTGAGCTACTTTAAAGGACAAACAAAGTGCCCCTCTGTTCTTTTTCTTTTTAAGAGACAGACATGATACAACTCTGTCTTTACAAAGTAGATTGAGGCCAAGTGAAGCAGCTAGGATGATAGGTTGATAAAGAGCTTGTCTTCCTGTTAATTTGTGCAGTGCCCACTGGACAAAATCAGTGGGTACCCAAGTACAAAGTGCTACCGGGAGGTACTGAGATGAACTGGGCTGGGTCATCGCCTTTGTCGGACTTCTCGTTGTTGTTGTTTAGTTGCTAAGTTGTGTCCGACTCTTTGTGACCTCATGGACCGTAGCCCACCAGGCTCCTCTGTCCATGGGATTTCCCAGGAAAGAATGAATACTGGGGTGGGTTGTCATTTCCTTCTTCAGGGAATCTTCCCGACCACGGATCGAACCCACGTCTCCTAAGTCTCCTGCATTGGCAGGTGAGTTCCTTTGCCACAAACCCTCCCTGGGAAGCCCTGCAGCAATTTACAAACAATGCTCTTGTATACGAAGGCTCTCCAAGATCTGCCCCTCCCATCTCTGATCCATCTCACCCTGTAAGAGTGGAGGCTGCGATGCTGCCTTTCTAGCCGAGTTCCCAGATGATGCTGGCTTTGCTGGTCCCAGTCCAGACTTTGAGTAGGAAGGATCTAGCTGGCTGAGCTCTCCAGACTCTTCCATGCCTCCAGGTCTTCAAGCCATCACTCTCTCTACCGAGACTGGCCTCCTCCCCTATCTGCCTCTCAGATGTGGCTGTGCTCTGTGCAGTTTTTCAACACTTCTCTTTCACTCCCAGGGACCCCAAGAGTCCTAAGGGCATCTTCTGCATCAAGTATGTATAACCACTTTTTTTTTTCTACTTTTTGACTTGACCATTACTGCCTCATCTGCTAGGTTGAAAACTATCATTGAAAGAAATTATGCATGTTATGAGTCTAAGTTAGTGCCTGACACATAATAAGAGTTCAAGCATAAAAGCAAACTCATAGATACAGAGAATACAGTTGTAGTTGCCAGGGGGATGGGATGGGGCATGGAGTCAAATGGGTAACGGAGATCAGAGAGGACAGAGTTCCAGTTACAAAGTAAGTCATTCCTATGTCATGTGCAGCGTGGCAACTAAAATCGGTAATACTGCACTGCATATGCAAAATTTCTGAGAATAGATCATAAAAGTTCTCATCACAAGAAAAAGAAAATTCTGTAACTATGTATGGTGATAGACTTTAACTAGACTTATTGTGATTATTTTGTAATGGATACAAACATTGAATCATTATGCTGTATACCTGAAACTAATATAATGTTATAAATCAATCATAGATCCCAAAAAAGTGTTCAAATAAACATTTGTTGACTAAATGGATTAAAAAAAATAAATGACAAATAGATAATATAACCTGTTGAGCTTCTCTAGGTTTATACTTTCCTATGTAAAATACATCTAAAGATTTGTCCTGTCTAGGCTGGTATGAAACCAAAAAATCTGGATAAGTAGAAAAAACACATTAAATTTTATTTTTGACTTCCCTGAGACCAAATAACCATTTGGCTAATATGCTTTTGCTTTTCAATAGTGACTTTTATTTTTCCAAAATTGATTGAATCTATAATTTGCTTTGATCTTGCCCTTTGTTTTTAAGCCTGTTCTGTATGTGTCTTTTTGTTCAGGGATGGATCAGTAATAGTAATAACAGTCCTAGCTAACTTTTCCTGAGTTGTGCAGGAGTATTTCACGGGTGTTAGTACAATTCATCCTGTTCAGTTTCCACACCCCCACGAACAAAGAAACAAGAGAACTGGGAGGTTATTGTTCCTACCCAAAGTGCACTAATGGCCTAGTCATTATCTCTGCACAAAACAAGGCAAGAAATATGAATGATAAAATTGCATAGCATGAGCTTGAATTGATGTGGGGACAAGTTCCCCTGTCCTGACTTGCTGAGGCAACAAGATAGAAGAACCTTGGCTTCAAACAGTTCGACATAAAATAACATATATTTTAGGGCTTCCCTGGTAACTCTCTCAGTAAAGAATTCACCTGCAATGCAGGAGACCCAGGTTCGATTCCTCAGTTGAGAAGATCCCCTGGAGAAGGAAATGGCAACCCACTCCAGTATTTTTTGCCTGGAGAATTCCATAGACAGAGGAGCCTGGTGGGCTACAGTCCATGGGGTGGCAAAGAGTCAGACATGACTTAGCAACTAAACAACAAAAATAACATAGGTTTTTAAGCATTTGTCAGCCTGGTCAGGAGATTGGGAAAACTTGCATCTCATCCCAACATGTGACTCCATATTGTTGTCTCTCTCGCAGGGTAAACGTAGGCTAACTGGTGGGTCTGGTGGAAACTGCGCTTGTCTCGCTACCGGTTGGTTTGGCCTTGATGTCCTAAAGTCGCCCTGCTCCGGCCGTTCTGGCCTTCCTCCCCCAAGGCTCTCGCCTACGGCAGCCTCCCTGACTCCATTGGATGCAGCTGGGCGTTGGTTTGTGGGTGCAGACCAAGGGGTCCCTCTGCATCGGTGGAGTGCCCAAAAGTCACAGCTGCCCCCACTGCTTGCCATGTTTAAGCCAACATGGCTTTAAGACCCCCGCGCATTCCCCTGTTACCTGCATACCCGCTGGGGCAGAAGCCGGCTCTGCTTGGCTCGGTATATTTATGCATGCATGCTCACTCGCTTCAATCGTGTCTGACTCTTTGTGACCCCATGGGCTGTAGCCCACCAGACTCCTCTGTCCATGGGATTCTCCAGGCAAGAATGCTGGACTGGGTTGCCCTTATGCCTCTGCCGTACATAAATATCACCCAACTCCGTACCAGCAAGACCGTTGGTCATGTAAAGTCTGACCATGACAACGGCTGTCATGTGCGTGCACCCTTTGTGATCAGCTGGATTCTGGTCACGGATTATCCTACTGGACCCTCAAGGAAATGAAAGACACCTTATGATCTGACACCACCAATTTCTACAGATTCCTGTCTCACTTTGTCCACAGAACAGTATTCCTCCAGCCACGCCAAACAGACTCTTGCATGCTCACATGTGTCCTATTGAGGCACCATTTTACAGATGAGTAGACTGAGGTTTGGAGTGAGAAGTAAGATTGCATAGTGAGAAGGTGACCGAAGTGAAGATCAAAGGTTCACTTTTAACTACCCTTAACCTATAAATTATACTACCAGAGGACCAAAAAAAATTTTTTTTCCAATTTTTCCCTCTTCCAAACACCAGGAAAGAGCACGTTCAAGGCATTCAGTGTTTTGAAGGACTGGGTTTGTGTATCCTGGTTGTCTGTACATACCTCCATTAAACAGGCACACTGGGGACCCTAGGGGCGGCTGCTGCTGCTGTAAACAGTGGTCTAGACAGGAAGCAAGAACAATGTATGTCCCCCATTAATGAACACTTAACCTTCCAATTTCAGCAGTTTGGGCTGGAGCACCATGAGCTGCGAAGTTGCCTGTTTGGGGTGTGCGACCTCTGACTACAAAACGGAAAGTCTTTGCAGGAAGCTGTTGCCCATCTTAAGGGTTTTCCCTATTTCCTCCTCCCCTACAGAATGGAAGCCTGTGGTAATGGGGTTGAATTGCAGAAAGTAGGGGTGAAGACAGGGCTGGGACTAGGGAGAGGTGAGGGAGGCACCTGTATTGGGCATAACATTCAATAGATGCCCCAAACCGAGGTAATCAAGATAAGTAGTATTTTCATGCAATATTTCAAAAATTCAAAATTAATGCAAAAATCCATGACAAACAATCAAAATTGTAACTAAACACAGGATCAGTACTACTAATTTCCCCTTTTGTATTGGGATCCAAAATGGCTCTGCATGGCCCTGGGTAGGGATGAAATTGGTGAAGGAAATTTAAATTTGAGGTGCTTATAAAATCTTGACTAACAAGGCACTTTCTGACTCAGACTCAGTCAGAGAAGGCAGAAAATGCAATTATCTGAGTTTTTTATTATTTTTTTTTTTCTTTTGAGGTGTCACTGTTTATAGGAAGGAGGCAACTAATCTTTTCTCCCCAGAGCTCTGGCATAGACATTCTGGGACTGCAAACCTCCCCACCTGCCTGTAACCTTGAGCAGAACCTAAAGCTTCTCTAGTCATCACTCCTCAGTGAATAAAGCACCTGGTCACTTTCAAGTAATAAAATCTCTAGCCTAGGACCCCTTCAAACTTTCTTGCTCAGTGTACTGAACACCTCTCTGTCTGGCTGAGAATTCAATCCCTGAGCGGGAGAACTTGCGTAGGAAAAGAAGTCAGTGTCAGATTTTCCTCTTCTCTGAGCCACTGTCTCCTTCCCTCGCTGTTTTTGGTTTTGGACTCTCCAGGGATAGAACACAGAGGGGAGGAGAGGGGAGGTGTGGGAGAAGGCTTCTAACTTGGGGACAGTTGAAAGCCAGCATCGATAGCTTTTAGGTATGGCAGAAACCAGATATTGAATCTTTTTCTCATGGAACCACTTGGGGTGGGGGTCTTTGGGCTCCTCCTTGTTGTTCATTGTCATTTTTAAAAAAAATTTAACTGCTCTGGGTCTTTGTTTGCAGCCCGTTGGCTTTCTCTAGTTGCCACAGGAGGGTTTAGTTGTCCTGAGGCATGTGGCATCTTAGGTCCCCTACCAGGAGTGGAACCATGTTCCCTGCATTGGAAAGCAGACTCTTAACCACTGGACAGCCAGGGAGGTTCCCTGTTCATGATCTTTAATCCCAGTTCCCTTGATATGGCCAAAGTTTCCTTCAGATGGACACTTAAGTCAACCGCAGTCCTGTTTCCATGGTTCCGCTCCCATAGTCCTCTTGGTTGGAGCTCTCCCAATAGGACTCAATCCTGCTTCCTTACAAGAGACCCTCGCCATACCTTGAGGATTTAAAGCTTAAAGCTCATGGGCGCAGCCAACCAAAGAGCACAGGCACCTCCCAGTACACCCTGGTCTCTTAGCTCTAATGCTCCTCAAGAGAAGCACTACATGTGGCATCCATCTGAGGATCAAATACATGTCCCCACTTCTAACACCCACACATACCCGTCAGTGGGCACAGGACAGACTTTCCAAGTGGTTCTCCTAAGGTACCTGCCAATCAGTCCAAGTGAAAGGAGAAGACACGGGCTTCCCAGTGGCTCAGCAGTAAAGAATCTACCTGCCATGCAGGAGACACAGGAGATGCAAGTTTGATCCTTGGGTGAGGAATATTCCTTGGAAGAGAGCGTGGCAACACAGTCCAGTATTCTTGCATGCAGAATCCCATGGACAGAGGAGCCTGGAGGGATACAGCTCAGGGTTTCACCAAGAATCGAACATGACTGAATGAGCATGCACACACACAAAAGGAAAAGACACACCCTCCTCTAAAACCATGAGGTTGGGAATCACAGAGAGCAGACACCACTCTCTCTAAAGAAATTATTCAGTTTCCCAAATAATTCTTAGTTTTTTTCTTACATAGTCTAGAGCTGTTACTGTAATGTCACACCAAAAAGTCACAACGAAGATGTATTTTTAATTCTCCCTAAGCAATACAGGAGAACTCATATATGGCTGAATTGTTTGCTTTAAACATAAAGTATAGGCTAAAAACAAGCACAATTGAATGTGGCACTATTAGAAATGGTGTCTTTCCTGGATATAGCGTGACCTTATACAGTGAAAATGATCACACGCACACACAAACCTGAATACAAATGGAGGATATGAAAAGTTTAACACCACGTCATGTTCTCAGATCATGTGGGGCTAGTTTCTCTCAGCCAGATTTATGGATTTTTCTCTCAAAGCTAACATCTATTTGTTAATTTCTGCTCCTATCGCCCTCAGGCAAGACTCTGTCAACTCATGCCTGATCCGCTGTGCACTGAGCCTCCAGCCTAGTCTTCTTGAATGTAGGTCACTTCCCCTCTTCTAGACCACCCTGGACACCTCTGCCTATGAAATCTTCCTAAAATAAAAGGTGATCCTGCCTCTTCCTTCTACAACCATCAATGGCTCCCTAGCACCTACTGAATAAATTTCGAATGTTTAGGCATGTTTTCCTTCCGTGACTTCATTTCTTTTTCTTTCCGTGACTTCATTTCTTGTTTCCTATATACAAAATAAACCTATCCAATCCAAATTTACTGTGGTCCCAAACAGCCACAATTTCCAAACTACACACACAATAGGTATGTAGTAAATGTGTTGAAGAAGGTTCTAAGTGTTCATGTTATTAAAAGATTATTGAGAGGGTAGTACTTAATGTGTAAAGGGTATTTAACAATGTCCATGAGTATAACTATCAGCTCTGGGCTCAACAGAGGAGTCAGTCTGCTTTCAAGCTGACTCGGTGGCTATTGGTAGGATTCAGTTCCTTGTCAGATCTTACACTGAAGGCTCAGGTCCTTACTGGCTGTTGACCGGAGGCTGCTCTCTGATCCTTGATGAGTGAACTCTCCATAGAGCAGCTCCCAACACGGTAGCTCAGCTCATCCATGTGAGACACCCAAGAAAAGCCTGGAAGAGAAGGTGAGCAAGCCAGAAGTCACGGTCATTTCTAAGCCAGTCTCACAAGGACACCGCATCACATTTGCCATCATCTGTCCATGGAGAGCAAGACAATAGGTCCAGCCAAACTCAAGGGAGGCAACTCCACAAGTGCGTGTGTATCAACAGATGGGAGATCACTGAGAACCTTTCTGGAAGTCTCCTAACACAGAGATCAAGGAAAAAAGACTACTCTAAACGCCTAAACTATACAAGTTGAGTAATTGACCAGGGCACTTAAATCAAGATTTGGTACACAACACTTTGGTGATGGAAGGGAGAAAGACAGAGGGGATTCAGGGGGATAAAGAAGTCAATGAAAGTTTGTTCAGCACATGGAGGGCATGAGGTTAAAGTGAAGATTGACCATGAACTGGGACATTGCTGCTGAGATGCTGAAAATAGCCACACTGAAGAAGAAAATAAAATTAAAACCAGAGAGTGATTTTAGGGGGAAAGGCATTTTGCAAAGACTTCTATGGTGAGAATCACACACCTCTCACAAAGGTTAGCGCTGAGAATTCAGTGAGATGATGGATCTGAGATGCCCTGATTTGGCAGCAATCAGTGGCAGCTGGCAGTCCTTTAACGAGCTTCCCTGGTGGCCTGCATGGCTCCAGTCTGAGGACCCTGCTTGGAGGAGCAAAGAACCAGCAGAGTGCGGGGCCTGTGAAGATGCAATGAAAACCTTGTCTCAGTGGTCCTTACACTGGAGCGAGTATCACAGTGTCCTGGGGCTGTGTCACAAAGCACTCTGCTAGTCCCCACAACCAAGTTTGGGTTCAGCAGGTGCAGGGTGGGGGCTCCAGCCTTGAAAGATGGTAAGTGAGGAAGATATGCATTCATTCTGCCCTCGTGAATTTCTAATTTATAACTTGCAAGGCTTTTCTTCTCCTGTTGAGGAAAAGCTGTTTATAAACCCAGCCACCTCGAGTATAAGACACCTCGGAGCTATTAAAACACAGTAACGAATGCCTTAATTAGGGCAGGAACGGGGACTGTTGTAAATCTCTCTGGGTTCCCCTGAAAATAGCTTCCCACACTCATGCAGCCAAGAGTTCCTTTGCACTTTATAAACATTCTTGGAACAACAACATTAAAGCCCTCTAAAAAAGAGATTATAAACATTAAATGCTATTTATGACTCTCGTGATAGAAACTACAGTCAAATTCATTTTAATATCATCACTTAATAAATGTACTGCAGGTTTTTCTCTTCCCCTGTAAATTATTTCAAAGATCTTCAAAATACGAGTTCAGAAATAGGGTAAACTCAGATCCTGCATCACAAGAACTGGGGGAGGTACAAAACTCAACCACCTCTAGACCCTTCCTGCCCTTTCCTTGCCACCCCACCTTCAGGAGCCCCACACTTAGACCGTAAAAGGCAAACTGGAAGTCACCTGACAAAGTTCACTTCCAATCAGGCCTTTGTGTTGTGACCTTCTCTGCTGAAACATGCTGCCCTCTAAAATCTGCTGGGCCTCTACTGTTTCTCCCGTCCAACATTTCACCTGACCTGGTTTTCTTCCCAGAAGAGGAAAGATTTTGTATCAGACTGGGAGCTAAGGAAAGTTTCCCAAGAGATGCTGATGGCAGCCTGGAGTGACTTGCGAGGAATAAGAAGGCATCTCTCAGGTGCTGAGGGAGAAGATGCGTGGTCCAGGCAGAAGGGAGAGCCTGAGTACAGACGCTGGAGGCCCATGAGGCATGTAGGTGCCCTGGTAGCACGTGTTGGGAGGTCAGGGAAGGGCTGCACAGTCCTGTGGAATTCTCACCTTTCTCTTAGTAGAATGTCTGGGTCACGGGAATAGAAATTTTTCTCTAACAAGAGTCTTCATTGCTTCCACCTCCATCCCTAATACAAAGCATGACACACAGAAAATGCTCAATAAATTTGTATTGAATGAGGAGCCCGTGGAACAGAGAAGATGGAGAGAATTGAGTCACAAGATGCTTGAGGCTTCCCTGGTGGTCCAGTGGTTAAGAATCCACCTGCCAGTGCAGGGGATTTGGGTTGGATCATTGGTCGGGGAGCTAAGACCCACCGTGTCACAGAGCAAGTAAGCCTGAGAGTGGCAACTACTGAGCCAGGGCCCCACTGCGAGCCGCAGCTAAAGAGCCCGCTCGACACCGTAAAGTCCCATATGCTGCAATTAAGGCCCATCGCAGCCAGATAAGTAAATCAATATTTTTTTTTTTTTTAAAAGAAGATGCTGGAGAACCACCCTTTACTACCCCTCTCCTAAGGATAATCCCTCGCTCTTTTTTCACCCTAATTCACCTGCCATGAAGGGGCAATAGTACTAACATCATGGGAAAAGCCAATTCCCAGAGACAGGGTATGTGACGGGGGAGGAACCCACAGCGGGCTTGCCCCCATGGGTGTCAGGGCTGGCGGTGGGAACTCTCACTTTTTCTCCGGGCCAGGTTCATATCTGCAAGACAGCCTCTGCCTCTAACAGCTACCTCAGAGACCAGACAGGAGGCATTAAAAATTAAACACCGCAAGAGTCTATCGACTTTCAATCTCGAGTTTATGGACAAGAAAATGCTTAATGACAGGTGGTCTCTGTAACAGAGGTGGCCTCTGAGAGACATTGCTCTTGATTTTATTTTTTAATTAACTTTTATTTTCAGTATTTTGTCCCTTTTTTCTGCTCCTGCTGGAATGATACATAAATGATAAAAGGCTCACCACTGCTTCTAGAGCAGCCCAGGTCACCTCACCGCCTGGCTGCGAGGGGGGAAATCTTTAAAGATCACTCTGTCTCAGAATTCTAATGTTGCCCAGTGCGCACACACATCTCATAATACGGCCCCATATGCGGTTCTGAAAGCTAAAGAGTGCAGTACTTCACCGCTTCGCACTGACAGGCTCCTAATTACCCATTCTGAACCCTGGGAAACAGTATTCCTCCCAGTTAAGGATCACTACCATCTGATGCAAGACACATGAGTGAGTTGAATGTATTTTACTCAGCATCTATCAAGGGTGCAGGAATACCAAAACAGATACAGTCCATGTCTTATGATGGGACAGTAAGATGAATATACTCTGACTTCAGTAGGGTCATGATTGAATTATATCTGTATATACATACATATACACACAGACACATATATAATACAGTCATTAAAAGCAGGAAGCAAGACATATCTCAAGGTCACTGCTTTCTCAAGACTGTGAGCTCATCTGATTCCCACGGTCACCCTGGGAGACAGCAGACCCATCCTAGTCATTTCACAGAAGTCAAAGCTAAGACTCAGAGAGATTGAGTATCTTGTCAAACGCCTCTCAACTCGTGAGTGTCGGGGCTGGGATGTGAACCCAGGTAGTCTGACTCTAGAGACTGTACTCTGAACTCCCTCACACATTGGAAGCATGTGGGTGTGCCCTGGAGAATAAAGGAAGGAGAAAGAAAAATAATTTGGGAAATGTAGCAAGAACTAGATTATGCAAGATCTCAAATGCCACCAGAAATCATTTGACTTTCATTCTTCATGTGTCGAGGAAATAACAAGGTTTGAATGTGAGATCTTTGAATAAAAGGACTGACAGTCAACTTTAATTCTCCAGTTTATCATTTTCTTACTATCAAAAATATACACACACACATTTGTTTGTTATGTACATATGTCTCTTCCTTTGCCTCATGAATAGGTTGTATCCTGATGCACCCTCAATGCCTGGCACATATAAGGCCCTTAATGAGCGAATAAGTCAAGGACACCAGGTATAAAGTCCCAATGCCACCCCATGCCTGGATCATCTGAATTCTTTGAAATAAACACACACCAGGCTCCCTACACAGCTTTCCCACAGAAATAGTGATCAAAACAACCTTCTGGCCTTGGATCTATCCAATTCTACTCATTGCTCACCCAGATTTGGACTAGAGATACCCTAGCCTCAGGTTTTCTTGGTAGATAGGGTAACCGTGTTCTGGTCCTCTGATTACAGGCTGCCTCTTTGGGTTATATATTTTATAGGGACTCCTAGCAAAAGAAGTCATCCTTGCCTATCTGCTGTTCAGTCTCCCTTTAATATTAAAAGTTGTATCACATAGTCTTATTTAAACAATAATAATAAAGGGAAAAAAATCCCAAAACCTTACATCTGAACTCACCCAACCTTGCTCACTCTGACCCTCGCTTCATTGCCTCTTGCACATCCTCTGCATTTAGTACAGAGCACTTAACCTTCCACAGGATATTTTTATGCTCCATTTTCTGTGCCATTATGAAAGGAGATGAAAGTAAATGGACTTGACTTTGGATGGGTGCTGGCATCATCCATGGATGTGCTTCCCCACCCTCCCTACTTCCCAAAAGGGAAGCACAGATGCAAAAAGAGTGAGGGGTTTCCAAATTAAATGCGTTTCAGAAAGTCAGGTAGGCAGGAACAAATGCCTTTGGTTGGGAATGCCAAACTAGGAAAGCACCTCCAGCTGACCCACACAGACAAGAAAATTTACTTAGTATCAGAATAGAGCAGGACAAGACCAGGTTGGCTGTCTTATTTTTTCTCCCTGGAGGTCTTGTACTTCTCGTTCCTATCACTTAGCACAATAACTACTTGTTTAATGCCTCCTTTCAAAGGCATTGTTATGGTTACCTATGCTCATGTAAACTTGAAGCTTAGAACAAAACCAGGCATTTGTTTGGCTCACAGATTGCGATTCAGGACAGGCTCATCAGCAACAGCGCATGTGAGCCCCCTACAGGGTCCGTAGTGTTAACTCCGCTGGAGAGTCAAGTTCCAAGATGGCTTCCTCAGAGCTGACAGCTTGGTCCTGGGGAACCAAGTCAGAGCTGTTGGCTGGGAGTCCCCAGTTCCTCTCTGATGGGCCTCTCCAGGAGGCCATTCACAACGTGGTAGCTAGTTTCTAAAAGATAGGAGGTAGAAGCGGACAGTCTTTTATGCCCAAATGCTAACTGTTGTGCACTGAATTGTGCTCCGTAGCAAAAGATGTATTGAAGTCTTAGCCACCAGTTTCTCACAATGTGACCTTATTTGGAAATAGGCTCTTGGCAAATATAGTCAACTTAAGATGAGGTTACTCAGGTGGACTTGAATCCAACATGGCTGGCATCCTCACATTAATAAAATAGGAAATCAGGGATTTCCCTAGGGGTCTAGTGGTTAAGAATCTGCCTGCCAGTATAGGAGACACAGGTTCAATCACGGGTTCAGGAAGATTCCATATGCCCTGGGGGTAGCTAAGCCCATGCACCACAGCTACTGAGCTCCATGCCTCACAGCCTGTGCTCTGTAACAAGAGAAACCACTGCAGTGAGAAGCCCATACATCGCAACTAGAGAAGAGTCCCTGCTCACCACAACTAGAGAAAGCCCGTGTGTAGAAAGGAAGACCCAGTGCAGCCAAAACTAAATAAATGAAACAAATTAAAAGGGACACAGACAAGCACAAAGAGACCACAATGTGAAGACACACAGGGAAAATGTCTTGTGAAAGTAAATGCTGAGAATGGAGGATTGCATTTATAAGCCAAAGGCTGGTTGCAAACCACCAGACACCAAGGTGGAGGACTAGATCTCTCCCAAAGTTTTCAGAAGGAACCAACCTAAGCCAGCCGTTTATCCTGGATTTCTAATCTCCAGGGAGTACATGTCTGTTTTTAAGTTAACGGTTTATGATACTTTGTTACAGCAGCTCCAGGAACCTATACACTGACATGGAATTACTACTGGTCAAAACGATCAGGGACAGCCCAGATTCAGAATCTCAGAGTCAAAAAATTCTTGGCCATCATGAATTTTGGCCTTTGTCTTTACCACAAGACACTGAAGCAAAGGTCATGGTTATCTTGATTTCTGATTTTTTGCATGCATGCTCAGTCACTAAGTCGTGTCTGACTCTTTGCAACCCCTTGGACTGTAGTCCCCCAGGCTCCTCTGTCCATGGGATTTCCCAGGCAAGAATCCTGGAGTGGGTTGCCATTTCCTTCTCTAGGGGATTTTCTTGACCCAGGGATCAAACCTGCATCTCTTGCATTGGCAGGCAGATTCTGTACCACTGAGCCACCTGGGAAGTCTTTACCAGCACCTAATATGTAAGTAGTGCACAATGAATATTTGTTGAAAGAAATAAAAGGAAGAAAGTTTCTATGCTTTGCTTTTCTGACTCAAAATGGTCTAAAGCTACCCTTCTTTAGTGTAATATTTCTTTCTGAAAAATCCTTCCTTTCATTAAGCAGACAAAATGGGACCACTGTTATCAGTGGAAGCTGCTTCATTTCTGCATTCCAAATCACAGCATTTCAAAGAAATATCTGACCTTTCTTCCTCTGAGCCCTTGGCCACTGGGTGTGAATAGGAAAGGGGGTTCAGAGCCTGGTCAACATCTTTAAATATTGAGAAACTGCCAGATAGTCATACTCACACTACGTTTATAGTTCCTTCTGCAATCATGATACCAAGGAATCTTTGTATCCTTTTGAGCAGATCTAATTGGAAAGCCAATCATCTGCACACAACAATGCCAAAGTCACCTTCAGCTGAGATCCCCATATGATGGGGCTCAGAACTGACCTTTATGCTCCACAGTTCCCAGAATTGCAACAAAACAACAAAAAAAGAATCACAATAATAAGAAAATTAAGAGGAAGAATATTCATTGACTGATGCTGAAGCTCCAATACTTTGGCCATCTGAGGCAAGAGTCAACTCATAGGAAAAGACCCTGATACTGGGAAAGATTGAGGACAGGAGGAGAAGGGGACAGCAGAGGATGAGATGGTTGGATGGCATCACCATGGACATGAGTTTGAGCAAACTCTGGGAGATGGTGAAGGACAGGAAGCCTGGCGTGCTGCAGTCCATGGGGTCGTGATAAGAAGGATGCAAGTGTGCGACTAAACAAGAGAAGGAAGAAAGAAGAGGAGGAAGAAAAGAGAAAGAAGGACAAGAAGAAATAGGAGCAGGAGAACAGTCACCATGATGACCTTACCACCTACCTGATATTTTATGTCAGAGAGGGCAATGGCACCCCACTCCAGTACTTTGCCTGGAAAATCCCATGGATGGAGGAGCCTGGTGGGCTGCATCATTTAATTACCGTGAAAAGCCTGAAAAAAGTGAAAGCTTTAGTCGCTTCAGTTATGTCTGACTCTTTGTGACCCTATGGACTGCAGCCTGCCAGGCTCCTCTGTCTATGGGCTTCTCCAGGCAAGAGTGGGTAGCCATTCCCTTCTCCAGGGGATCTTCCTGACCCAAGAAGGAGTTAAGCTCATTATTAAATTACCATAAAATGTCTCTGTCATAGGTATTCTTCTCCCTGTTGTCCAGCAGAGGAAACAGGCTCAGAGGAGTTACAAACTTGGACCCAGCATGCACACTAGAGAATGGTGAGTTTGGGATTCAGATTCAAGTTCAAACAACTCTGAAGCTTGTGCTTCTTCACACTACCCTGAGCCACCCAGGCCAAGTGGATGGACTAAACCTACCACCACCAGGCACTGTGCAAAACGGAATGGCCAACACAGGAGGAGTTATCGAAAGGCACCTGTGGCGTAGCAAATGTGATGGAAAACTTAGGATTTGTTCATTGTTGGAAGACACTCTACCTTATCCTCTGAAATCAAAGAAGAAATTTTCCCCAAAGCGCATGAAGTCCTGTTGTACAATTTCATGTCAATTCACACACACACTTCCTCACTCGGGGCTATTCCTCTTAAATATACCATTGGCACTTTCTTAATAACTGAGGTCTCCTGGGGGAAATCACATGAAGTGTATCCGTTTCTATTTAAGACTGACAAAGGCAGGAGGAGAAAGGGGACCCTGACATTCCAGTAGCCTGCCGGCTGCCTTTTCCGGGCCAGCATGACTGGACACAATGGCTCAGGTTCGAGAAACGGTATTCATTATGTTCCCCTTGGCTCTCTCGGCTTGATGCTTGAGGCCTTGCAGTCTGGAGGAAGAAGGAAGCGGGGAGAGGGAGGGATTGGAGACAGGAGGACATCACTGATAAGAACAAAGGCCCAGCAGACTCCGGAAGCCCATGCACCAAGCAGCCAAGAGGAGCTGACTTCCAGCAACATGAAAAGACAAGTGAGAAGAGGATTACGGGAACTTCCTTTTCTTGCGGTGTGGCCGGGTCATTAGGGTGTTGTGGTTGCACAGCAAAGACTCGTTAAAGCAATAAATAAAACCACAATCGCTACAGCTAGGGGTTCTCTTTTCCAGCATGGTTTGCTGAGAGAGGCTGGGTGCCTGTCTCCTGCCATTGGCTAGCGGTGTTCCGGCAGCCAACTTGCCAATCTACGGCAAGTTGAATTTAGAACAGCCAAGGAGATCAGAAATCCCTTTCACTCTTGTTATATTGTACAGAGATGAGGGTGAAGAGAGGCGCAGGTATTTAAGTATTCAAGAACAAGAATGGCCATTGGATCTTTCTGGATTATAATGAGGTCTCAATTTAGAGTGAAATTCCACCCTGATAGCCCAGCTTTCTTTGGGATCTATAGAAATGTCCTCTTCGAGGCTCTCACTCAAGAATCCCTGGGTGCATTTTCGAAATGCTCCCCTAGGCGGTCCGTGCATTTGAATTAATGAAAGAGACAGAAAGAAGAGCTGAAAGCAGGTAATTCAGTACAACCAGTTGACACATTAAAATGCCTTACTTCTCTAGGAACTTTTTCTGAACTCTTCTAAAATGCCAAACAGCCTCTTCTAAGATAGATACAAATAGCCCTACAGTTTCAACAATACAAGATTATAGGAGGATTTAATTCTAAATTGTCCATTTCTGAAAGGTACGTCTGATCAAACTTACAGTCTGATGACTGTAAGAGTCATCCAGGCTCTTCTCAATTATCATATAAATGCATGTCTCAAGCGTATTTGTTATTCCAAATCTTCAAATCACAATTTTTTCCCCAGCAGCACCAAGTGACATCCAAACTTTTCAGCCTGTCCTTGAAGAACTTTCAAGTTCAAGTTCTGGCCTGTCCTAGCTTTCAAGTCTTTCCCTAAGGGCAATCACAGAAACTAATGGGGATTTCTCATTGTCTCCAAATAGGTCAAGAGTGTCTGCTTGGTGGAACCGCCTTCACCCTGGGACCCATCTCTACCACTCTACCTCATGGTGCTGACCCAAGGGCTAAGAGCATGAGTTTGAGAATCAGGCAGATCTGGAACTTAATTTTTGTCTCACTGCTTATCAGCAAGGTGATCTTAGGCAGAAAGAGTACTGACTTAGTTCAAAATGATAATAAGAGTATTTATATCATAGAATTCTTGCAAGGACTTAATGTGAAAATAAATTAAAAGAAGTCGGCAGAGCACTTGGCATAACGTAAGGATCAAATAAAGTGAGGTTGTTGTTCAGTCGCTCAGTCGTGTCCGACTCTTTGTGACCCCCTGGACTTCAGCACGCCAGCCTTCCTGTCCATCACCAACTCCCGGAGCTTACTCAAACTTATGTTCATTGAGTCAGTGATGCCATCCAACCATCTCTCCCTCTGTCGCCTGCCTCCTGCCCTCAGTCTTTCCCAGCATCAGGGTCTTTTCCAATGCTTTTCCAAGCGAGGTTATTGTTGCTACAAGTATTACTACCTGCAGTTGTCAAAATTCTTCCATCCAATCAAGACCCAAATGCAACCTCCAAGATTACTTCAGTTAAAAGCAACCTCTTTCTCTTCTGAGCCCCTAAATTGCATCTCACACAGAGTATTTAAGGTCATTATTTCAGTACAATAATAAAACTATCTGGTGCTTGGTGGTGATGGTTTAGTTTGCTAAGTCCGGTCCAGCTCTTGCAACTCCATGGACTGTAGCCCACTAGGCTACTCTGCCCATGGAATTTCCCAGGCAAGAATACTAGAGTGGCTTGCCATTTCTTTCTCCAGGGCCTCTTCCCAACCCAGGGATCAAAACCCGCATCTCCTGCATTGACAGGTGGATTCTTTACCACTGAGCCACCAGGAAAGCCCTCATTTAGAGCTTATATATATGTTAATCATGATGTTAAGCATTTCACAAACATTTGTTTGCATTCACTCCCCGCCAGAATTCTGTGAACCGTGTACTGTTATTATCCCCATTTTACTGATGAGGTACAGTGAGATGAAGCTATTTGTCTCACAGTTGCACAGCTATTTAAAGGGAACACTGGGATGCGAAGCCATCGACGCAGGCTCCGGGGCTGTGCTCTCAATTGGTATGTGCTACTTCGTCTCTGCTTCCACCTTATCAGGGTCCAATGAGCGCAACAGCCTCACTCCGGTCCTGGCCCTGTAATCTTCTGGAGAAGGAAAGGAGCTGAATTAAAGACTTGGCTTCAAACTCCATTGTAGCCACTGGATAACTCCTGGTAAAGAATTCGCCTGCCAATGCAGGAGACATAAGAGACACAGGTTTGGTCCCTGGGTCAGGAAGACCCCTTGGAGAAGAAAATAGCCACCAACTCCAGGATTCCTGCCTGAGAAATCCCATGGACAGAGGAACCTGGCGGGCTACAGTCCACAGAGTCGCAAAAGAGTCAGACACTGCTAAGTATGCACACATGGATGAGCTGTGAGATTCTGGGCAGATCATTTAATATTTCAAATTTTTTCAAATTTAAATTTCATTTGCAAACCTGGAAAGTGGAAATTCTTAAAAGATTAGGAATAATATATATCAAACATGTAGTATCCACCATACGGTAGGTACTCAACTAATATATTTTGTTAATATGTTTGAAGACTTTAGGTAGCAAGAATCATATTTTATATATATTTTTATATCTTCTGAATCTCAGAAAGAATCCCATATATTCCCTTGCACAGAACAGCTCAGTGTACATTTTTGGCCTGAATAAGTCAGTGGATAAATCAATGCCTGCATGACACAAAGAGTTCTAGAAGAACATGGAAAATGGTGGGTTTTCCAGGTACCTGCAAACCTTATTAATGAAATAATACACATTGTTTCATGTGGCAGTGACATTTAGAGTTTCCCCTAATATAACAAGGGGTCTCTCCAACCCTGAGGCTGCCGTAGTTCAAGGCCAGGATCCAGTCTGAGATTCAGGCAAAGGTAAAGAGCACCACCTACTGAGCAGTGGTTTTCTATATTCCAGAAGGCCACAATGTGAGCTCAGCAAGGCCACGTCCCAGCACTTATCTCCAAGTCTAAACAGAGCTTAAGCGAAAGCTGCGTGATTGTGAAAAAGACAATGTCTCCAGGAAGCGAAGGGTCGTCTTGCTCACTCTGATGTCTATGCTGTGATGGGCCATTGTCAAAGTGTGTCAATGACTCTGGGAGGCAGGCAGCCCCGTGGCTCTGATCTTAGCCATCAGTGAGGGACCACATGGAAGTTTTGCAACACTCCTTTGCTGCCTAACGGCTGCACCTTACTAAGAAGTATAACTTTGTACAAACACTGACCGAGGTCACTGAGTCTTTTCTGAGGACTAAGGGTATTTAACCAAAACGTTCAGCAACACGATGGCCTTGGGTAAAGGGACATGTCACCATTGCCTGAAAATCTCTCTTCAATGAGTCACAAACAAACAACATTTGATTCTGACGTAGTTCTCTGTTCATCTCTTCTGCATCTGCCCACTTGCCTGCATGTCATTAATTAACGCGGAGAGGGGAAGAACCCAAACTTTAAGATCCTATTATGTTGGACTTCCTACTCCCAAATCCCCTGAAGCATCCGCAGGTCCTAGCATATGTGTGTGTGCATGCTGTCACTTCAGTCGTGTCCAACTCTTTGGGACCCCATGGATTGTAGCCCGCAGGGTCCTCTGTCCATGGGATTCTCCAGGCAAGAATATTGGAGTGGGTTGCCAGGCCCTCCTCCAGGGAATCTTCCTGACCCAGGGATAGAATTCACATCTCTTAAGTCTCCTGCGTTGGCAGGAGGGTTCTTAACCACTAGCGCCCCTGGGAAGCTCCCCTGGTATATAGTAGATATTCTGTAAATGCCTGGTGCCTGGATGAGTGAAACTCACCAGCTCTCTGGCTGGAAAGTGTGAGGGGTCATCACACACTTGCCTACAGGCACTGCAGGAACCACACGGGCAGATCCCCTGGGAATACCACCTGACTTCTTTCTTTTCAGTATCTCAGCCTCTGGCTCCACTTCTCTGTCTCTACATTCTATGTATCGTGATCCTAGTGAACATCAGGTGTGAGACTTGGGGACACAGATAGCCCTGAACCAGGTTCATTTCACTGATTTATTCCCAGTATCCCAAAAAAACGTTATAGAATGCAATAAGTCCTCAATGAATACTTGTAGAATGAGTGAGTGAATGCATGAATAAAAGGACTAGTGAAGAGATCCTTCACAGAAGGAAAGATGAGGGAGAGAGAGGAGCAGGTAGAAGGAAGGGAAGAGGCAAGGAGAACAAAGAGACGGGTGGACCTCTGGGGAGAAGGGAGGCAGGGCGGATGTGAGAGAGAAAGCAGGAGGAACTCTCATCCCTACTGCCTCTGGTTCTCTACCTGTCAAGGTCATCCCTTCCCCAGGCCTCCTTGGATCTCCATCCTCAGGGGAACCCCCCCTCCCACAGAGGGCTGGGGACCAACCATTCTCTCCATACCACCACCCTATGGCTAAAGCCCTGCTTTCCAGAGGGCGACGTTCTTTCTCCAGGGCTTCCCCGGTGGCTCAGCAGGTAAAGAATCTGCCTGCAATGTAGGAGGCACAGGAGATGCGGGTTTGATCCCTGGGTCAGGAAGATCCACTGAAGAAGGGAATGGCTACCCACTCCAGTATTCTTGCCTAGAGAATTCCATAGACAGAGGATCATGGCGGGCCACAGTCCATGGGGTCGCAAAGAGTGGGATATGATTAAAGAGACTAACACACACATATATATCTTTGTGTATATCCCTTTGTGGCTCAGCTGGTAAAGAATCTGCCTGCAATGCGGGAGACCTGGGTTCGATCCCTGGGTTGGAAAGGTCCCCTGGAGAAGGGAAAGGCTACCTATTCCAGTATTCTGGCCTGGAGAATCCCATGGACTGTATAGTCTATGAGGTCGCAAAGAGTCAGACACGACGGAGTGACTTTCACTTTCATATATATATATATATCTTTGTTCTTTGTCTCTGTCTTGCTGTTGCTACTGGTGGTGGTGGTTTAGTCACTTAGTCGTGTCTGACTCTTTGGGACCCCATGGACTGCAGCCCACCAGGCTCCTCTGTCCATGGAATTTCCCAGAAAAGAATACTGGAGTGGGTTGCCATTCCCTTCTCCAGAGGCTCATCCCGACCTAGGGATCGAACCCGAGTCTCCTGCATTGCAGGCAGATTCTTTCCCAACTGAGCCACCAGGGAAGTCTTTGTCTCTGCTACTTTCTGCCAAACTGCTGTCTCCTTATACATGTCTTGATGACATCTTAAATATAAAATGACTGTGCCTTTCCTTCCCACTCCTCCCCCGAACCCAGGCTAAGATCCTTGGTCAAGGCTCTGTACACCACTTATTTCAATCACAGGATTGCAGAGTTCTTCACGTATCACCATCTTCTCCGCTTTGATAACATTGTGAAGGCCAGAAATACAATGTTCTGCACATACTTGACCTCACTGACTCTCCCTGGAATGTCCAGAGAAGTCATGAGTTCCTGGGTCATTTGGAAACTCCCTGAACTGTGCCCATCAGAGTGGCCTGGGCTCTGGGATGGGGGGTGAAGGAGGGGCTTGAGAGGGAAGGTGGTTAGGAAGATTTTGTCTTCGAGCCTCCCTGTGATACAGTCCGAGCTGACAGATAACTGGCAGCTCTCCCTCCCTGGAACCCGGCTTACCAGACTGAGCCGCCCAGACAGCAGTTTAACCCGAGGGTCAGAGGGCAGCCAGGCGTTATCTACCAACTGGCTGCCTTCCTCCGCCTCGCTGAGCTCCGCCTTCCTGTACAGACACTGACAGGAGGGGTCCAGCCTCGGGGCTCCCCGGCAGGAGTCAGAGATGCGATGAGCCTTTCCAACCTCCACTCCCATTTTTAAATGAATGAAACTCAACACAGATTCCTTATTAATAACATATACCAGAGGGTACATCCTGAGACCCAGGAGATGAGAGTGACAGCTCATCAATGTGGGGTGTGCATCTCTCACACACACACACACACACACACACACAAGTGTGCATATCAAAGCCGTCTTGCGAATCCAGTTGATTAAAGATGAGGATTGAAATGCATCTTAATAACCAGAAAATAACTTACAATCTAACATCTTGATTGTACTAGATTTCAAAGGGCAGCAAGATGTGTTGAAATGCACATATCTAATCACCAGTGGAATTAACAGATTTGCCAAAGTTATGCTTGAGAACATTATGTGTAGCTGTAACACAGCATAATCAAATTCCCACTTAATTTTATTAATGTTAAAACTCAGACTATTTGTACATGACCCTTTTTTTTCCCCCTCATTTTAATTTGGGGGTTCTGGAAAAAGCACGTTTAGATATTTTTAAAGCAGAATCACACGCATTCAGGACACATGATTCACTTGAGTGAGAGCATCCCCCACTCTGTTGTTTAACCTTGATCTCACAGACCAAGTCAGGTCTTTGGAAACCAAGTTGGGAAGCTACAAAAGCCTCAGGCTCCTAGTCCAGGAACTTGTGGCATGCATTCCTTTGGCTGTTTTTCTTTCTTCTTCCTCTGTCTGCCCACCACTCCCAGTCTGACTGTCAGCAATGTTTACACGTTCAACCCATTGTCCTTCGCCTGCTGGCAGGAGCCGGGGCTCTTTCCCTCTCCCTCTGCAGCTGGCCTGGCCTTGCGTCTCAGAAACACACATCCCAGAACATGCCTGTCACTCACCTGAGCCCTCCCTGGAACAGAATCCCCTTCCTGCTGTGCATCAGGTCCACCCTAGCTGGGAGGTGGGATAGACACAGAGCAGAGGGTGAATTTTAAAACAGGAACTCACATGACAAAAATAGCATCAGAATTTTATTTTTAAAAAATAAGAAAGAAGGGATAGGAATTTGAGTAACAAATAGTCTGATGGTGTGGTAGTGGTTTTATTTAATGTACACTGCAGTCAGGCACATAGAAATCAAAATATTAATCCATTTATTGTGACTGGGCTTAACATCCAGGTCACTGGTTATGTGGGGTAAGTGAGGGATCCAGAGAAGGGTGGTGGAGGATAGAAACACGAAAGGAAAAAAAGATGAGTCTTACTTCGATCACGTAGCAGAGTTTGAAACATCACATATAAAATAATCTCAAGATGGTCACGCCTTTAGAAATGCCATTTTTCCTGTTCACTGGAGAACTGTTTCTTGGAGACAGAAGCTTTGGGTTCAAGTCTGCTTTTGTCACTTTGTAGCTGTGAAACGTTAGTGAGGAAACCTAGTCTCTTTGAGCCTTGAAAACGGCCTCTATGCAATCATAATAATTATAATGCCAGTTATCTAGAATTACTTCAGTAATTTTTTGAGAAGGATGATATATATCTTAGCACTCTGCAAAATATAAAGCCATACATATAAGGTGCTATAAATGTGTTATGTTTATTATTTAACATAATTCTGGATAAATGTACTTTTTTCACATTTTAAAAAATAGCATGTCTACATGATCTTCTTTTCTGCATAATGCCACCACAAGAGTCCTTTTTATTGCTACCATTGGCTGTTTTGACCTGAGACTTTGTAATTAACTTTTAAAAAATATTAATTTGACTGCCTTGGGTCTTAGCTGCAGCACGCAGGACCTTCGTTACATCCTGTGGGATCTTTCATTGTGGCCCATGGACTCTCTCGTTGTGGCCTGTGGGCTCCAGGGCTTGAGGGGTTCAGTAGTTTCGACACTTGGACTTAGTTGCTCCAAGGAATGTGGCATCTCAGTTCCCCGGTCAGGAATCAAACCCACATCCTCTGCATGCAAGGCAGATTCTTAACCACTCAACCAACAGGGAAGTCCCATAGGCAATATTTTATGATTGGAACACACAAAACCTATTGGGATTTGGGACTGTCCTTCAGAATCATTCACACTGAGCTCTAATACCAGTCCATCCACCAACAAACTGAGCGACCTTGGCTCTTCCAAATAAGCTCTCCATGTGTCTGTTGTCTCAAAAGGAAAGAAGGATAATGCTCACTGCTTTGCTGGGGGATTACAGATAATGCAAAGCAAGCTGAGATGTAGAGACATTTTACACTGGTCAAAAGTCATATAGATATAAGTATTAGAAGCCAAATTTAAGTTGGTTCAAGGGAATTTATTGCCTCAACTCACTTGGAAGTTGGGTTTGGACACAGCTCCATCCCCAATCTAAAGCTGTATCATCAGGTCTTCTCTCTCAGCTTTGGCCCTCTAGTGCATTGGTCTCATTCTTTTCTGCTATAGGTGGCTTCTTCCTTATGGCCAGAGGCTGAGTGCAAAAGGAAGAGTCTTACATGTATATTTCATAACCCACTTAGTGGAAGGAGAACATTGCTTTTCACACACACATAAATATACAAACACGTGTGCTTTCATCCTTGGCCGTCCATCTACAGATAGATATCTATAGGCAAATAGGTGGATAAATAGAGAGACAATGGATAAGTAGATAAATGAAGAGAGAGAGAGAATAACTTGAATCCTATGCTCATTCCTTTGATCTGGAACTGTGCAGACTCCTGTGATGGAAGGTCCCGTTGAGTCATATAAATTGAGAGAAGAGTCAGTTCTCCCCAAGAGAAAGGGATATCAAGCGCACAAAACATTGCACATCCCCTACCATTCACCCCATGGCTACTCAGAATTCATGTACCTGCCATTTTACTTTAACTAGAACCATTTTCTTGAGGACATGAACAACTGCAGCCCACTCTTCTCTTTTCCAAAAGGAGTCTGCACAAGGTAGATCCATTGCTTCATCTTGCTCAAAGGATCTACTCTCTGGGTGATACACATTCATTTTATTGTTTTGTTGTTGTTGTGCTCAGTCACGTACTACTCTTTGCTACTCAAAAACTGTAGCCTGTCAGGCTCCTCTATTTATGGGATTTCCCAGACAAGCATACTGGAGTGGGTTGCCATTTCCTCTTCCAGGGGATCTTTCTGACCCAGGGATCAAACCCACCTCTCCTGTGGCTCCTGTATTATAGGTGGATTCTTTACCCACTGAGGCCCCTGGGTTAGTTGGGTCCAAATGTGGAGGCCTCCAGTCTGGTAATCTGGGATAACTAAAAAATAAAATCCCTCTTTGGAGAAGGCAAACAGCACTGGTGCACAGGTCATTACTGTCCTTAAGGCTTGCTCCCAGCACCTGTAGATGAGGTCTTAGGCAATGGGCTGTACCGTGACTGTGAGGAGGGTCACATCATCCATCTATGACTATACCTGAGGAGGATAAGAGGGATCAGTCCCTTTAGGGGACTGAAGCACTTCAGCAGCAGCCATTTTCATTTAGTTAAGTTACCAAGACTGGGAGATTACTCTAGAAATGGAGCAATTGCAGGTCCCCAGTTGCTGAGTTTGGACTTTTTCTGGAAACACACTGCCTCAGCTTGATTTCTGGAGTCTTCTGGCTCTAATAAGTAACATCAAAAATCTTGTTGATTGTGTTTCTTGAATAAGTAGCCCACGTTTGCACATGTCTCCTAGCAACATAACTGACACTCTGGCCATCCCTCTCGCTTTCAGCTCACTGACTCCCTTTGTAGCTTGGGTCTCAGGATAATATAAAACATCATCTTCAGGGGGGTAAAGCAGGGCTAGCCATTACCCTTCATTCGCTCTCCTCCTCCTGGCTGGATCTGGTGGCCAGCACTTTATAGGCAGGGACAGCATATCGGCACATAAATTTAGGGACATACATGGAGATCAGCCTTCCCAAAATTCTTTCTGGTGTGTCAACCACCAAGGCTGAATATGTTTTCCAGAACTTTCATTACATGTATGTTTCCTTTTGGGGTGAACGACAAGAGTTTCCTGTGAGAAATTACAAGTGAAGCAGTGGCCATTCTGCAGCTCACACTCGGTGGTGGCGACCCACTGACCCTCCCTATGTGCCATGAGGCAGTAGCCAGCCAACAGGTTCAGCCTCCTCATGGATCCTCCAGGAACTTCTCTGATTCCTGGGCTGTGTGCATGGTTAGCTCCATGAAGTAGGACCCGCTTCTGCAGGACTCCATATCCACACCCACAAGGGCAGAAGCAACCAGGAGTCACACAGGCTACAATCCATCCTTGTGAGCTCTAGCTCATGACCGAGGGTTCCTGACTAGTTTGGCTCCCCTCATCTGGAATCCCCCCATCCATTTTTCCCTCATCATTTTCCCATAGTCATCAAGCTCCAGCAGCAGACAAAAAGGCCACAGGCCGCAGAGATCGCAACTGTGAATGGTCATATCATTGTACTGCTGCTGCTAAATCGCTTAAGTCATGTCCAACTCTGTGCGACCCCATAGACAGCAGCCCACCAGGCTCCCCTGTCCCTGGGATTCTCCAGGCAAGAACACTGGAGTGGGTTGCCATTTCCTTCTCCAATGCATGAAAGTGGAAAGTGAAAGTGAAGTCGCTCAGTCATGTCCGACTCTTCGCGACCCCATGGACTGCAGCCCACCAGGCTCCTCGGTCCATGGGACTCTCCAGGCAAGAGTACTGGAGTGAGGTGCCATTGCCTTTTCCATATCATTGTACACTCCTCTACAAATATGTATCTACTAATATAGCTATCTATCTTAGTGGATCTACTTCTGATTGAAGCCTGACATTCCTTTCTCCATTCTAACTTTGCCCTCATTCTTTGTCTTTGATCACCTTTCACCCTGGGTTGAAATGTTGGCTTCTGCAATTCCAAAGGTGCTTGGCGTCCCATTCATCCTGGTTGCTGTTCACAGCACAGTGAGCCTCAGTTGTAACTCTGGACGCACTGCCCTCTGCTCCCAGAGTACTGACCTATGGGATTCTTCCATTCACCTGGAGAAGACGGCCATTGTTAGCCAGAGTTCTACATCCCTCCAGATTACCTGGGACTTTGAATTCCACTATTTCCAGCCATAAGGCTGTGTGTTCATATCAATGGAAACAATGTCTAGGTGCTTGTACTGAAGCTTTATGCAAATGATGGCTTGCAAACTAGGACAATGGGAAACTTCCAGTTAATCCTAAAAGAAGATGCTCACATGGTTGCTTTGAATGTTTTGTTTTCCATTAAACCACACGGGTTCTTAATTCCCTATTATGACCACTGATTGAAGTGTCATTACACTTGAAGTAATAAGTAATCCCTTATTAATGACATTAAGTTCAAATAGCTACTATCTCAACAAGCCATAGAGGGAATCTGTAGGAATCAAGGAATATACAGTCATTGTCTACAAAAATAGATGGCTTAATCTCCCCTTTGGGTTAGTAACTGACCTCAAGACCCTACATTAAGTTGAACCACAGGAAATTGCCTTTTTGTCAGTAACGAATCAGATATTGGCAATCACATTTGTTAACCTAACATAAAGTCCGTTAACCTAGCGTCTATAATTTGAATGTTTGTAAGAAAATAAGACAAGGAAACAACCAAAAAATAGCTCAAAGTTTGAGTGAAAAAAATAATTATGAAGAAGAAAAGCATCTCTACTATCAGATAGATAATTTAAGGAGGACAAAAATAGCAATACAAACACACACACACACACACACACAACCATTTATATTCCCAGAGACCAAGGTTAATTGTGAGGAAATTAAGAAAGTTTATTCTAGATTTTCAGCAAATTAATTTAACCCCAACATTAGTCTATTTCTTAAGACATTTACCTGCTTAACAGCAAAGCATATTCTCATCATAATTCCTAATAATTTAGCTGTCAGGATGACCCAAGGGACAATTATATGAAAAGATTCTGAGCACCCATACCATTGCAACTCAACTGGAACGCAGAATAATTACAATCCCTCCTTTATATTATTTTAAACATACATTTTTTAAAAGTCTGAATTTAGAGTGCAAGATTTATTATCTCTCCCATCCTAACTTCACATCCAACTCAATGCAGCACATATTGTCAACTAACTCTCGCTTCACTCCAAGTTCACGCTTCTGAGTGAAATAGAATGGATGGTAATGGACTGAATGGATGGCAAAGAGACTTTAGTTACGATGCCAGAATTATGTGATGTGCTTTTAAACAGGTACTGCGTATGTAGTCGGAGAAGGCAAGGGCACCCCACTGCAGTACTCTTGCCTGGAAAATCCCATGGACGGAGGAGCCTAGTAGGCTGCAGTCCATGGGGTTGCTAGGAGTCGGACACTTTCACTTTTCACTTTCATGCATTGGAGAAGGAAATGGCAACCCACTCCAGTGTTCTTCCCTGGAGAATCCCAGGGAAGGGGGAGCCTGGTGGGCTTCTGTCTATGGGGTCGCACAGAGTCAGACACAACTGAAGTGACTTAGCAGCAGCAGCAGCAGCAGCATAAGTAATGGGCAAGTGGTTTTGTTTGTTTGTTTGTATTCCAAAAGAAATAGAAACGAAAAAGAAGAAAATGATTCCATAGCCATGGGCTCAAAAAGAAATTATCAAACCAGAATAACTAAAAGCCATTTGAATCTTCAGCTGTCATGATGGAGAAGCTCAGACAAGACATAGGGAGGAAGTCTGGTGGTGAGACAGTGCTGGGGAGGAAGAGAAAGAGAAGAAGGAGGAAGAGGAGAAGGAGGAAGAAGGGACCTCTCGCCTTCGCTGGACCTCAACTAGAACCAGGGCTCTCTTAGGACATGATCTATTTCCCAGGGAGGGGGTTGCTGACTGTCACGTGGCATCTCAGCACCCCAGTCAAGCAAGCTGGGGTTTAGGGTAGTGTCCCTGAGCCAGGGGATCTATGAGAGTACGTGGATGCGTGGCAGAGAGAGTTAGTTTGAGTAGCCAAGGAGAGTGTCACTGCAGTTTTGGGAAACTGGGCAAGACAGAGACAAGGAAACTGAGGCAGAGGCACAGGGGATATGTCTGTGGGTGCCTGTGATAACCACTTGTCATTAAATAAAGGATTTGCATGATGTAAAAAAATAAAAAGATCATTTTTTCACTTCATTCCACCAGCCGTCACCCTTCAAAAGTACTCTGCTGCCTTCGGTTCTCCCCATTCATTCGATGAAATTCAGGGCAGGGCTCATGATTCTTCTAGCCACACCCCCAAAGCATTCTTCTGCCACATTACTCACTAAGACAGTCAGCGATTGGCCAGTCCAATATAATAATCAATATTTTGAACTTCCTCAAAACTTTCTCCACTCCCCAAGGCTGCAGCTTGAAATTAATAAGGTGGTATGTGATCAGTTTCTTCCCTCTGCCAGCTCCTCTCCTGAGATATGATTCCTTAAGATAAGAGTCCAGTCCCCTGCTGCCTGCAGGCAACTACCCACCAACTGGCTCCCACCTGGCCCAGAGTGCCTACTGTCTGCTGGAGAAAGACCACTTCCCAAGCTCTCCACTCTGCTTCCCTAGCTGCTAAGGCCAGACTCACACCCTCAAGATTTTTTTTTTTTTCCAGTTGAACCAGGCAACATAGGCTTTAGGCATGTATGGCAAATCCTCCAAGAGATCTTGACTCACTCACCCAGCTCGAGCCCCTCGAGAAGACAGCCAGCCCATGTTTGCCCATCTCAAACTTCTCCTGTCTGGCTCTCTCCTACCTCTTCTATTAACAGGGGGTGGGTAGACAATTATAATGACTACCAATGGCTCAGCAGGTAAAGAATCTGCCTGCGATGCAAGAGACACAGGAAGAGCAGGTTCCATCCCTGGGTGGGGAAGATCCCCTGGAGAGGCAAACAGCAACCCTCTCCAGTTTTCTTGCCTGGGAAATCCCATGGACAGAGGAGCCTGGCTGGCTACAGTCCAAAGGATCATCGAGAGCTGGACATGCATGACTGAGTGACTAAGCATGCACGCATGCGCGTATGCACATACACACACACACACACACACACACAGTTATAATCCCCAAACCAGTATTCACTTTCCTCCTTTAGAAAATCTGTCTTAGAAGCTCTAGAACTGTTACTGATCAGGGTTCTTGACCTCCTTAATCAATAGAAATTGATAAGAGGCCAGACAAGTAATTCAGGCAAAACTTTATTGGAGACCCTGCTGTATCAGAGCAAAGTGAGAACAAGAAACAGGTTTCCTGACTTGCTTGCTCTCTGAGAAAGTGGGGCCGTGGGGCTGAGGGTCAAGCTGGTCCCTGACATGGGGTGAGGGTAGGGGCAGGTCCAGTGGCTTGGCTGGAGGCGTGGATTTGTGGTCTACCTACCCCTTTGGTGGTGCTGAGGCAGGGGCCGTCCACAGTGCCCCGCTTTTGTTCCTGACATCCTGTTTTTGCTCCCAGTTCTTCAAAAGTGGCAGTTGGACATTTTGGTCTTTCTGTATCTTGCTGTCCAGAATTTGCCCCAAATGCACATGCAGTTATTTTTGTCTGTTACAGTCTCTTGCTGTCCAGAATTTGCCCCAAATGCACATGCAGTCTGTTACAGTTTCTTTGTATTTTGTTGCTCCAGAAGACGTTGGTCCAGGTGCAAGCATTGCAGCAAAGGGTCCCAGGTTCCAGTCTGTCTCAGAACCAAACTTTGTAATAAGGAGTAACTGGCACTCAGGATTGAGACTGCACCATTTTATCAGCCTGAAATCTGAACTCATTTGTAAGCGTGAAGATGGATCTACCACCCAGTCCATATCTGTGTCCAAAATGAAGTTTTATATCCTCCTTTTAATATCTGAAAACATTCTTCTGCCATGGTCCCTTTTGAGGAAGCATTTGGTTCAATATGAAATTTGATCACATTTACTTTTAATGACCTAATTATGGCATTTGAGCCCCGAGGCCTGACTGTTGAAAATTAATATTCCTCCACGTGCCCTCCAGTTATTTCCGGGACCCCTTGAATCACTCTGTTTTGTAGTCTCCATACCACACCAGGCCTGCTCCCCATTCCTCCCCCAGCTGTCCACACCCGCTGTCCATCAGACCTCAGTCTGATCATTACTGCTCATCCTGGGACCTCGACACAGGATGCCAGATGCTTTGGAAGCTTCCACACCTTGGTTGCCAAACATCACTGTGTTCTTGAGACAGACTGTGACCTGGAACCTGGGACCCTTTGCTGCCGTGCTTGCACCAGAACAAACGTCTCCTGAAGCAACAAAACACAAAGAAATTATAAGGGACTAAAAGTAACCTTATGTATGTGCAGTTGGGGCAAATTATGAACAGCAAGATACAAAGAGACCAGAAAGTTCAACTGCTACTTTTGAAGAGCTGGGAGCAAAAGCAGGGTATTATGCATGCCCACTGCACACAATACCACCAAAGGGGTGGGCAAACCACCTAAGCCATCCCTCCAGGCCAACCCCGGGACATTTGCCTACACTCACCCAAGAGGGAGCTAGTAAGCAAGGGAAATTATTACTTGTTCTCACTCCCCGCTGCTGCAGTAGGGCCCTCCCCAGGGCCTAAAGTTTTGCCTGAATTTCTTGCCTGGTATTTTGTCAATTTCTACTGATTAAGGAAGCCAAGAACCCTGGTCAGTAACATTCTAAGCAGAGATGGGGGAATAGCCTCTCTGACTGGGCACCGACAATCTAACTCAGATAGCCCACCTTCTGCCCCTAACAATTCTACCAGCTTCGAGCCATGGCCTTCGTCTGAAATCTCCCAAAATATTTCATTAAGAACAGCTCCTTCAGTTACTCCCTATGTTGTCTTCTGAGAGGGCTCTACTCTAGCTCTAGAAGCTGGGAAAGTGTCAGGATTTCAGGTGGGGTGATCTGAAATGTTAGGGTTGGGGAATAAACTTTAAATTGGCTTTGGAGGATGGAGTAACAGGCCTGAAGATGGGGTTGGACTAGGAACATCGCAGTGGTTGCAATCACATCAGTCACTAATCAAGAGGTCCTTTCTCTGTTAGGTGGTGTTGTTCAGTCATTAAGTCATGTCTGACTCTTTGAGACCCCATAGACTGCAGCACAGAGTTGGACACGACTGAAGTGATTTAGCAGCACTAGCAGCAGACTGCAGCATGCCAGTCTTCCCTATCCTTCACTATCTCCTGGACTTTGCTCAAATTCATGTCCATGGCATTGGTGATACCATCTAATCATCTCATCCTCTGCCGCCCCCTTCTCCTTTTGCCTTCAATCTTTCCCAGCATCAGGGTCTTTTCTAATGCGTCAGCTCTTCACATTGGGTGGCCAAAGTATTGGAACTTCAGTTTCAATATCAGTCCTTCCAATGAATATTCAGGGTTGATTTCCTTTTGGATTGACTGGTTTTGTCTCTTTGTAGTTCAAGGGACTCTCAAGAGTCTTCTCCAGCACCACAATTTGAAAGCATCAATTCTTCAGTTCAGTTCAGTTCAGTTCAGTTCAGTTGCTCAGTCGTGCCCGACTCTTTGTGACCCCATGAATCGCAGCACGCCAGGCCTCCCTGTCCATCACCAACTCCCAGAGTTCACTCAGACTCACGTCCATCGAGTCAGTGATGCCATCCAGCCATCTCATCCTCTGTCATTCCCTTCTCCTCCTGCCCCCAATCCCTCCTAGCATCAGAGTCTTTTCCAATGAGTCAACTCTTCGCATGAGGTGGCCAAAGTACTGGAGTTCAGCCTTTTTTATGGTCCAGTTTTCATGGGTTAGTAGGCATGGCTTAACCAGTTCCATCCCTGATTTTTTTTATGCCATTCTAGAAAGACTACGCCTGCCAATGCAGAAGACACAAAAGACACGGGTTCTATCCCTGGGTTGGGAAGATCCCCTGGAGAAGGAAATGGCAACCCACTCCAGTATTCTTAGCTGGAAAACTCCGTGGACAGAGGAGATTGATGGGCTACAATCCATGTGGTTGCAAGAAGTCAGACATGACTGAGCACAGCACAGCACAGCAGAAAATGGCGATGCCCCCTAACTGGTATACATTCAGATATCTCATATCTAGGTATGGGGGCATTTGGATTGAGACTGGGTTCATAAAATTTGGAAGTTTTTACTCTGCTTTTCCATGCAACATCCTGGAAAGAAGGTACCATTATCAGATTCTCTCTCTCTCTCTCTCTTTTTTTTTTTTTTGGATAAAGAAGAAACTGAAGCATGGAGAGCCACTCATGTAGCTAGCATGTGACTGATCTGGGATTGTAACCCTTGCAGCCTGATTTTTAATATCCTATTCAGTAAAACAATTACCATGATATTCACCAGGGATGAAAAGATAACAAAGATTCTTCCCTTTGAGTTCAGGGTCTAGTGAACTCACATTTTTCTACCACTGGAGGGTGATTCACTGGAAACACATACTAATCTTAATGAATAAGAAACAAAAATTTGAGCTTGTGCAAGTTAAGTCACACTGAGTTCCTGCAGAAAAGCTTCCTAGTAACCAGGACTGTAAGATGCTCTTATAATGTATTGTTGTCTGTGGCATTTTTATCTAAGCTGAGAATGTCCTCAATCTATTAGAAATGCTGCCCTGGGAAAATTTCTAATAACTATCAGCATAAGAGTCAGTTAGATGGGCCTCAAATTGAGTCCAGTTGGAAATATTTTGGCCTCATGCCGTGATTTGTCCCAATGTCATGACCTTTCTCCTGTATCAGACATCTAATAAATCTGATCTTTAATGTCATATAATCACATAAATGATTAACCTTTAATCGAGGTTGCTTAATTCTGAATCCTAGTGAATGCTATTTCAAACTTATTTGTCCAAACTCTATCCACAAGAGTGAAAATATTCAGCCCTACTTGACATCTTACAGGAGAGAAGAGGCACTATTTCTCCTGCCTTAAGTAACTCTCTAACCTCCTAAGAGGAGCTTGGGGCAGGTCTCCCTACACCTTGGGCACAGAGAGCACAGACAGAGGATGTCCCAGCACGTTCTCTGCTCAGGCTACAAGCTTGCGGCAAGATGGAGTGAACTCTCCCCTACCTCCCTGAGGAGGGCTTTCTCAAAAGGTGCCATTGCCTCCCATTCTCTGCTTAACCCACCGGGGTTTGGGATGCTGAACCTCTTCTGCAGCAGCCAGGAGCCCTAACACTGACCTTGTCCATGGACTGCGTGGAGCACTGGGGTCCCTAGCAGGAGTTCTGAGGGTATGCGGCAGCAGCGTGCTGTGTGGATCATGAGGATCCGGGGGCCTAACCTGGAGTAAATGACTGGGAGAGACAGCACGATTGTACTCGAGGACCTCAGGGTTCACATGTTCTTCACAGTGGTGAAGAGCCTCTGGCCACAGTGCCTTGCATAGGACCCGTGCTTCTGCTCCTCTACTCCTGTTCTCATTCTGTCACTGGTTCATTTGATCTTCCTCCTCTATTCTAGGCTGGCACAAAAGCATGCATTGGACATGCCATGGAAGAACACGGCATCCACCCTCATAAACCAAATGTTTTGCACAGCTGAAATCAGGTGGCATGGAGTAAAGAAAAGGGATTGGGGATGGGAGGTCGGGACCAGGCTGGACATTTTTGGAGATGGTAGGGAACCATCATTTTTCTTTCTTCCTGGGGATGATGGAACACCCCCGGTCTAGAAAAATGCCCAACATTGCTCTTCTGCATTCGACACAATGTATTAAAAATGTAAATGTTTCTGCACAAGAATAATAGATGAGTCCATACTTGAGAAGCACTTATTTCTCATTTTTAAATACAAAGGATGTCATTTTAGAGATCACTAGATATATATGATCATTTTGTGTATCAATTTGACTAGGCTGTAATCCCAGTTATGCAATGAAACTCTTATCTAGATGTAGCTGTGCAGGTATTTTGCAGATGTGATTAATATCTCTAACCAGCTGATTTATGTCAAGGAGTTCATCTTGGATAATGTAGGTAAAACTGATCCTATCTCTTGAAAGGCCTTAAGAACAAAATGTTCTCCCTGGGGAAGAAGAAAGTCAGCCTGTGACTGTGGAGATAGCTCTTTGAGAGGACTTTCCTGCCTGGTCTTCCTGACTGCCAGCCATTCAGATTTCAAACTAGCCTAGCCAGCTCCATCAATAGCATATGCCAATTCCATGCAATAAATCTCTTCATAGACGTGCCTATCATACAGGCCCTGCATCTCTGATGGAACTCCATCTGATACAGTAAGCATCAAATTAACTTTATTGTTAAGTTGTATTGTGGCCTTGAATTTTTTGTATCATTCAACATCATTTTTGTTTCTTCCTCCCTCCTTCCATTCTTCCACTCCCTCCTCCTCCTCTTTCTCGGTCTCTGTCTTCTTTTCTCTCTTTCTCACTGTCTTCTTTTTTTGACCCTGTAGAAAAGTAGCAACTCTTGAGAGGCAAGTCATGTTCCTTTCTGGTCCCAAAGGACATTCTCTATTAAACTATATGGAATAATCTAAAAACATCATTCCCAGGTCTTTCCATGACTTCTTGCAGCTTAATGTGATCTCACATTGCTATTTACCTGAAAATATCAGTGTCAATCCAGTCCTTTCTTTGCCAAAGTTCACAAGGAAAGAGCATAGACAGGTTCTCACCTTTTCCAAGACCATCCTCACCCCTGAAGGACTGAGTGCACTCCTGAGCTTCAGCCTGACTTTGAGGGTCATGCTGAACGTGGCTGATGTCCTGGGTGACCATTATCTGGCTCACCCTTGCTGGGTCTGACCCAGCAGATCCACAAATGTCTCATTGACACCATGCTTGAAATTACTGTACTTTAATGGACACCAGCTAATCCAGCTGGGTCCTGGGAGCCAGACCTTGCCCGTGAGCCCTCAGGTCCCACCACTTCAGGCACAGACCATGAGCTTCATCCCAAATTCTTCCTCCCACAAGCTTGCCTGAGGTTTTGGAGCCATATCACCTCAGTTCCTAAAACCAGACTTTCATAAATCTAAGACACATATATTTTTAACATTTCTCAAATCAGAATTCATCTTATTATTAAGCCGTTTTGTCTCCATTTTTTACTTTTGTTTTTATCCATTTGTTTTTCCACACCCCCAACCTTCCCTCCTGCCCCACCAAAAAAATCTATTATCATACTGGTTCATTTACAGTCAAAAGTGTCTAGGAATTGACACTTCTGCAAGAGATAAGGGGATCTGTAATGAGGGAGACCCTTGTCCTGGGGTCCCAGCAGCCCTGACATAAACAGCCCCTAGCTTCGTGAGTTATTTTGATGAGCCCATCCCTGGTCGAGGTCCCCTCAGGTCCTCGTTAACGCAAGGAAACTTTGACCTCAGACCAGCATTGCAATTCCCCTTCTCTCTGCTTAGATTTGACAAACCTTCTTTTGTCGCTCTGCGTCAAACTACAGCCACACATATAGCACAAGTCTTAACTCAGATTAGGTATTACAGCGGACTCTCTCCCGAGTGTCTTTATAGTCTATCACAGGGAATCTCAGCATCTGTGCAGACACTTAGGCTAAAAGCCTTGGCTTGCTGGCATCTCTGTAGATCTTGTATGTCAACTCCCCATATCAGCTCCTTGAAGCTCTCTGCTTTAGACTGTCACCATTCAGTAGGGATACAGTGACCACATAGCTTATTATTCAAATTGGAACACTCTAAGAGTGAAAAGGAGAGCTGTTAATTCTTCCAAGATAACATGGATACATCAGAATATTACTGGGTAAACTTGGATATCTGCAATCTCCTCAAGTATCAGCCACACTGGATAGACAAAGACTCTGTCCCCAGCCACTTCATTGAATCCTTACGGTCCATTGATAGGGCCTATTGCCCTTGGATTAAAAGTTTCTCTTTGGTCCTCAAAGGTCAGCAAAGATGTTGTGGCATCTAGTAAATAACATGACTATTGGTGTCCGAGGAACAATGATAATAAGTAACATTAACTGATCATGTGGGCTATGTACCAATGAGCTAAGTGCTTGAAGTATAAACTCTCATTTGAACTTCATCACAAACCCATGAAACATGTACTTACTCTGTCTTTTGCAGATGAGGAAACTGAGGCAGAGAGAGGCTATGCAATTTGTGCAAGATCATTCAGATAGGAGGTGATGGAATCAAGACAACACCCAGAGACTGGTTCATAATATCCACTCCTCTCTCTTCCCTGCCTACTGGAATCCTTTCCTTCTTGAGGGTTATTTATCTCAGCAGAAAATGAGAAAAACTAGACTGTGAGAATGCTATCTTCAGAAGGGGGCTAAGGATGTGGGTAGGACTCAGAAAAACAGGTGTCTCCGGCTACACCAGAGTTGCACAATTATTATAGGCTTTAAATTATCTAGAGCAGAGGTCAGCAAGCTTTATAAATGTTCTAGATTTGATGACCATATAGCCTCTGTTGTAACCTCTCGATTCTATTACCATAGCATGAAAGCGACCACAGGCAATACACAAATGTAGATGTATTCCAATAAAGCTTCATTTACAGGCATATACCATCAGATTAATGGGAGACCGAAGCAGAAACTTCCAACAGCCAGTCTCTTTGGGTAAAGGCTTCAGGACAAAGTTGTCTCTGAAACGTTTCTGAGAAGAGGTCCAAGATAGACATCCATAAACGTGGTAGGGACAGGGGTGCCAGACAGGCCAGGGGGCTAATGGCACAGAGGGGATCCCGGGTGTGCAGAGGGTCACCTACTTCCTCTGCCTCTCCTTCCACCCTGTAGGAAACCCCAGTATCAAAACAGGCCAGCTGTGGGTGTGGAAGGAGAACGTTGTTAATCCTCTATGGCCCAAGAGAACTTCCCTTTGAATTTCAAATATTCCAGCAGCAGCTTAGAAATCAGACTCCACTCTCAGGGAGACACAACATGACTAGAGCTGAGTGATGACCACAACTCCTCCAGCCAAATGACCTTCTAAGGAGATGGTGGTGGGGGTGGTTGAAGTGAATCAGCAGCTAAGAAATGCACTTTGCAACAGGGGGAAAATGCAGACCAAACAGATATAAATGCTACATTCTTACCCTCTCAGTCTTGAGGCTGAGACCTTTCCAAAGGAAATGGGAAGGGGTTGGGGTGGTGGAAGCCAAGGAAAATATCCTTGCCCCATCTGGGAATCGGGCAAACAGCAGGCTCTGAGGGAGGGGCAAAAACTGCAACACTTAATCCCACTCCTTAATCCCCTGCTACCACAGTCAGTTCTTTCTTGCCCCAAAGAGAGAAGCACCAATGAGTAAACATCCTCCAGCACCAAGGAAGCAACAGATGCCAAGCAAGGGTCCAAAACCTATGTGCAAACCTGGTGAGATTTGCCACCAGAGTAGGAGTTAAACGCTTCTACTTGAAATCGTTAATGAAAAGGGAGATTTACAATCAGAATCTTTGTAGATGAACTAGAAATGGATCTAAGTGCATCTCCATGTGTTTTCTCAACAATTCCTTCAAACTACAAGATTGAATCAAGGAAATTTAAGTTGTTCTCATAAACTTTCTTGGTTCATTTTCCACACCAGAGGCTGGTACCGGTTTCTTATTTAAACTTTACAGGTATCTCTAAACATGCACACATTATGAATGGCCTTTAAAAAGAAAAGCAAAAACAAGAAACAGTATGCTTTATACCAACACCTCTTTCATTTAATAATATATCTTGAAGTTCCTTCTATAATACTTAATCTAGAACTGCCTTTTTCTTGTTTTTTTTTTCTTGCCTAGTTTTCAACTGTATGAATATGTCATAATTTGTTTAAAGTCCTTTATTTATAGCTATCTTATATTTTTACAGGCTTGTATAGACACACACCTAAACCATCCCTTCTGTAAATATCTTTGTACCTATATAAATTCCTTTGTGCTTTTGTTAGTAGTATAAATTTCAAGAAGTCAAATTCCTGGATCAAGGAGTATATCCAAATATAGAACCGAACTGATTTTGCTCAGTTTGCCTCTTATAGTTGTACCCCTTTTTGTTTTCATCACAAGAGTCTGTGTTTTCCTTGACCTTCTTCAACCTCGAAATTTCTGATCTTTGCAAATCATACCTAGTAAAAGTTTTCCCGTCGTTTTAATTTGCATTTTTCTTATGGTACGAGTTACTGGTTGAGCAACTCTCCATAGGTCTAAGAGTCGTGGGCACTTCATTTTCTGTTGGTTGTTTAAGTCTTGCTCTTTGAAGCTAAGTCTTACCCTTAGGTTCTTGGTCTTCCGCTTTTGATTACCCAGAGGACATAATATGTTAAGAAAGGCAGCTTTGAGTCTGTTATGAATTGCAAATATTTATTTTCCACTTTTGTGGTTTCTATTTTCTTTTGCTGGTCTTGTATTATTTTCATTTGATGGAGTAACTTTTGACCTTTATCTGTTTGCGTTTATTGTTTTTTTCTAAAATCTGGGATTTTATCATTCTTAGAAGAACCTCCCCTGTGTCATAAAAATAAATTCCCCATGCTGTTTTCAGCACTTTATGGTTTTAGTATTTACTCTTAGAATTCTTATGTATCTAGAATCTATTTTCGTATAAAGTATAAGATGCAAATCCAGCCTTTTCCTTTTAATCCAGATTAGCATTCACTCTTCCTTCAGTCATTTGTATTTTGTTCACTAACATAGACTTCATTACACAAAATTCCTATATGCATTTCAGCTACTGCCAAACTTTCTGTTCTTCACACTGCCCTAATTATTATGATTTCTTAAGATAATAAGTGTGATGTCTAGTGTGGCTAGTTCGCCATTATTTTCTTTGAAAATTTTTTTTCTGAAAATTCTATTTATGTCTTCTAAATGATATCCTAGAATTTTTTTTCTGTAAAACAGGCTCACAGTAAGTCTATTTTCTGAATTCATGCGTGTTTGAAAGTGTTTTCCTGTTACATTTATGCGGGAATAACACTTCATCGCTGTTGTTTAGTCACTAAGTTGTGTCAGACTTACTCCATGGACTGTAGCCCCCCAGGCTCCTCTGTCCATGGCATTTCCCAGGCAAGAATCCTGGAGTGGGTTGCCATTTCCTTCTCCAGGGGAATCTTCCTGACCCAGGGATCAAACCTGCATCTCCTGCCTTGGCAGGTGGATTCTTTGCCAGTCAGCCACAAGGGAAGTTTTAATAGTACTTTGCTTGGATATAAAATTACATAATCACTTTTTCTTTTTTTCTTGATATTATAACCTCTACTCTAATCTCCTGTTATGCATATTATATATACATATATGATAAAAAGTCTTAAATTTATATTACATTTTTGTATGAGCAATGAGGGGTTTGAGAGACAGATGGAAAGAGAATAAGAACTCTTAGGCCAGTCTGACTTTTGTCCTTTTTAGGAATTAGATTTTTTTTTTGCTTTTCCTTACTTTCTTTTTTTTTTAATTTTATTATTATTATTATTTTTACTTTACAATATTGTATTGGTTCTAGCTGGAATTAGATATTTTTAACTGGTTTTCCAAAGACTATTTCTTTATCCTTGAAATGCAATAACTTTAGCAATATATATCTTACTGTTCCATTATTCTGTTAATTTTTTCACCTAGACACTATTTCTTAAATCTATAGCTCCAGGTGTTATTTTATTTACAGAATTAAAAATACATTTCTTTAAATAATTTTCATTTGTTTCATTAACTCAGCTTTCTATCTTGGAAGTACCAATAATACATGGACTGGATCTTCTTCTTTTCTTCTTATTGTCTCCCTAGGCCTTTTACCTCTTTTTTTTATAAATTTTTCTTTTATTTTGTCTATTTTAATCAGCTACCACTTTTTATACCTTCAAAAAGGCCTCTTTTCCTTTATATTCTTGGCAAGGTGACCTTCATTTCTGTGAGAGTTTATAATCTTTTTCTTCATGTCACTCCCAGAGTTTGCCAGATGAATGTTTTACCTCTTCCTATTGCCTGGCCATATCTTCCCTGAATACCTAAACCCCTTCTTGATATGCCTTTTTTTTTTTTAAAGGACCACAACTTCATTAGAGCCAATTATTACTGTTATTGTTGTTGTTATTTCATAACAATATATTTTTTTAAAGTTTTCATATTCTTAAATGTTGTGATATTCAGGTAGAAAAAAGGGAAGACACCTTTACTATTTTAAAATCATCACTGCCATTTGTATTTCTTAATCATACCTTTATTTTTCCATTGATTTGACAAATTTGTATAAGCTGTACTATATGCTACATATTATATTAGATTCTATAGAAATAATTACAAAAACATAAAACTTTTGATTGTACAGACCTTATTTGTATACTACCTAACATAGTTTGTCAATAACTAATATAAGAAAAAATATTACTTGTAAATTTATGATTTTATTTGAGCTTTATGGTAATCTTATCCCTTCCTTCCCTATTCTCTTTGTTCTCAACAGGGAAAATTCATACATCCCAAGAATAAACATTAATTAGATAATTAAATTAGCATTATATGATCATTGTAGGCAAGAAAACAAGAGGAACTTTCTATGTTCTCATCTTTCAGACCAAGTAAGAAAATGATACCCAAGATAAGATCCTAGTTTAAGCTTAAATAAATATGCTTCCTTGCCAACAATATGTTAAACTTCAACATCAGTGATCATGCCTTTCATTATCAATACAAAACAAATCATCCAAAAAAATTAAAAAACAATCCCCACCATGCTCTGCCTCTTGACTGCATGTTGTGCTACTTAATTCATGCCATCCTTTGACCCTCTTTTAACAGAACCACACATTTGCTTTGAGATTTATCTCCAGACTTTTGATAACAAAAGGCAGTGTCTTCGTATGTCTAAGAGCATGTAAACTATAGCACCATTACCAGAAAGTATAGAGACAGACTTTAGAAGAATGGACTCTCCCAATTAAATGTATGCAATTGACTGGATATGCTGGCAATTTATCGAAAAAATTAATCGGCCCGCTATGTGACATTAAATAGCCTTTTAACAACAGTGCACTTAGATCCCACACCAACTCGAACAAAATAAATAGCACTGAATTGCCTAACAATCAAATAAGGATTTGTCTTCCATTTCAATTTAAATTACTCTGAAAGATAAGCAAACCTAAAAAGCTAATGGAGGAATAAATCCCTATCTATTATACTCTATTTGACACATATGTAACCCCGGCTGTCTTTGGGAAAATAAAGTCAGGTTATTTATTTGTATTTTCCATAGACCAGTCATTAAGGCATTCTTAGTAAATAGCACTAAATGGAATACGATAAGGTTATAATATTGTCACCAGTGGGAAAGAAAGGGAGAAGAATGGGATGTTTCCAGAGAGAGGGACACTTCTTGTGCTGTGAAGGATGAACAAGAGTAAGACGGGGGGATATGAATTGATATTTGGAGATAGTAAAGAAGACAATTGACGTAACTCAAGCCACATGGCTTGAAAAATCTTCATGAACCAAAGACCAGTTTATTCACCAAAAAGGAAGACATTCATAGTGGGAGAGACACAGATGAAAAGAAGAGGGGAAGTTGCCTTAATAGTCACTGGAACAGGCACCGTGACGGCCATATGGATGGAAGGAAGATGATATGGAAGGAACGTGATAGCAGTGACTACCCGTAAAGTTATAGCCAGGTAGTGACTCAATAAACAATTTTTTCTCTTCCCCATTGTTTATCAACGCACACACACACACACACACACACAATAAAACTAGAAAAAAAAAAAAAGCACAGAGGAAATTAACCTGCAAGTTGGAAATGGCAAACAGTCAGGTGGGCATGAATTAGTAGATCACTGCCTTGATATGAAGGCTGAGAAAATAGAAGTGAGTAAAAGCAACACGTGTGATAGGGTAAGAGAAAAAGAAAGGATCAAGGGGTTCAAAGCACTGTAGAAGACAGTCACGCTGTTCCCACACCTCTCCCTCCCCATTCCCTGTAGGAGAATTATATACTCTTGCCTTTGGCGATTGTCTAGTTATTCATTACCTGCCTCCACCTTTGAGACAATTACAGTTCCACTCCAAGGATTCCCTGGGAGATCAGCTGGTAAAGAATCTGCCTGCGATGCAGGAGACCTTGGTTAGATTCCTGGGTTGGGAAGATCTGCTGGAGAAGGGATAGGCTACACACTCCAGTTTTCTTGGGCTTCCCTCTTGGTTTAGTTGGTAAAGAATCCATCTACAATGTGGGAGACGCAGGTTTGATCCCTGGGTTGGGAAGACCCCCTGGAGAAGGGAAAGGCTACCCACCCCAGTATTCTGGCCTGGAGAATTCCACGAACTGTATAGTCCATGGGGTCGCGAAGAGTCGGACACCGTTGAGCAACTTTCACTTCACTTTACTTCACAGTTCCACTCCACTGATGTCAGGCCCAGCCATGTGTGTGACTTAATGTGGTCAATGTGATGTGAACAGGCTTATCCTATGCCATCTCCCAGTAGAAGACATAAGAACCTTTATTCATTTGGCTCTTACATTTTCCCCTCTACTGTACGAATAATATGTCCCAGGGTATAATCCAGATAGGGGCCGCCTGGACCCTGGAATAAGACATGAAAGAGAGCCATAACAACCTACAGACAACATAAAAAGAGGATCGTTATCTTTTCCTAGGATAGGATCTAAGAATGAGAAGAGTATCAGCAAATGAGTAAGAGCAGTTTTGGTAAAGTGGCAGGGATAGAAGCATGCTTCGCAGATAACAAAATAACTCGAAGGTACTGATGTGCAGGTAGCATCTAAAGAACTCTTGAGAAATGTGACCAAGAAGGTGAGTAAAGTGAAATGGTGGTAACTAGAGTGATGTGAGTTTCAAGGAAAGGTTCTAGTTTTCATGCCTGATTTTGTTGATGTGAGAGCAGCAAGCAAACTTATCTTCTGATGATGGGAAGATGATTAAGATATTGGGCAGAAAGAAAATAATAACATAGTGCAATTCCTGGGAGCCAACACTTGGGAAAATCTTCCTTTGATAGGATGGTGAGGTGTGAGCTGACAAGGGAAATAAAATACTTGCTAGATGATAATGAAAGCCCAGTTGAGGTAGGTGATTAAAAGATTATTAATCCATAATGATTGTAATCTGGTTAACTGTGTGATTTTTTCCCCCAGAAAGGCTTAATTTTTAGGATGGATGTGAGATGGAGGATGTGTGCTCATCTTCTCCTGCAAGAACTCCAAAATTACAACTCACTGCTGAACAACCATCCACAGGAGAATGTTGCTGCTGCTGCTGCTGCTAAGTCGCTTAGTGGAGTCGGACTCTGCGACCCCATAGATGGCAGCCCACCAGGCTCCCCCATCCCTGGGATTCTCCAGGCAAGAACACTGAGGTGGGTTACCATTTCCTTCTCCAATGCGTGAAAGTGAAGTCGCTCCGTTGTGTCCGACTCTTAGCGACCCCATGGACTGCAGCCCACCAGGCTCCTCTGTCCATGGGATTTTCCAGGCAAGAGTACTGGAGTGGGGTGCCATTGCCTTCTCCGAGGAGAATGTTGGATCACACCAAAAAAAGAAACCCCATATCCAAGGACAAAGGAGAAGCACCAGAAAGAAGGTAGAAGTAGTGAAATCACATTTAGAATCAAACACCATACCTGCCAGAGATGCTTGAAGGGCCCAAACAAAATCTTGTGGCCACCAGAAGACCCCACAGAGACTGAGCCAGACCTGCTTTTGAGTGTTTGAGTGTCTCCTGGGGAGGTACAGGTCAGCAGGGGCCTGCCGCAGGGCAGGGGCTCTGGGTGCAGCAGACCTGGGTGTGACATAAGCCCTATTGAAGGAGGTCTCCATTAACCCCACCATAGAGCTGCCTGAACTTACACAGGGCTGGGGAAACAGATTCTTGGAGGGCACAAACAAAACCTTGTATGCACCAGGACCCAGGAGAAAGGAACAGTCACTCCACAAGAGACTGACCCAGACTAGCCCATGAGTATCCAGGAGTCTCCAGCGGATGCGTGGGTCAGTGGTGGCCTGCTGCAGGGTTGGGGGAACTGAGTGCAGCAGTGCACACATGCGACTTTTTGAAGGAGGTCCCATTATCTTCATTACCTCCACCATAATGTGATATCAGGTCAAATGACAGGGAGGGAACACAGCCCCACCCATCAATAGAAAATTGGATTAAAGATTTTCTGAGCATGGCCCTGCCCATCAGAACAAGACCCAGTTCCCCCACAGTCAGTCTATCCCATTAGGAAGCTCCATAAACCTCTTATCCTTACCTGTCGCAGTGCAGTTCAGTTCAGTTCAGTTCAGTCCCTCAGTCGTGTCTGACTCTTTGCAACCCCATGAATCATAGCACGCCAGGCCTCCCTGTCCATCACCAACTCCTGGAGTTCACTCAGACTCATGTCCATCAAGTCAGTGATGCCATCCAGCCATCTCATCCTCTGCCGTCCCCTTCTCCTCCTGCCCCCAATCCCTCCCAGCAGCAGAGTCTTTTCCAATGAGTCAACTCATTGCATGAGGTGGCCAAAGTACTGGAGTTTCAGCTTTAGCATCATTCCTTCCAAAGAAATCCCAGGGCTGATCTCCTTCAGAATGGACTGGTTGGATCTCGTTGCAGTCCAAGGGACTCGCAAGAGTTCAAAAGCATCAATTCTTCGGTGCTCAGCCTTCTTCACAGTCCAACTCTCACGTCCATACATGACCACTGGAAAAACCATAGCCTTGACTAGATGGACTTTTGTTGGCAAAATAATGTCTCTGCTTTTGAATATGCTATCTAGGTTGGTCATAACTCTTCTTCCAAGGAGTAAGCATCTTTTAATTTCATGGCTGCAGTCACCATCTGCAGTGATTTTGGAGCCCAGAAAAATAAAGTCTGACACTGTTTCCACTGTTTCCCTATCTATTTCCCATGAAGTGATGGGACCAGATGCCATGAACTTTGTTTCTGAATGTTGAGCTTTAAGCCAACTTTTTCACTCTCCTCTTTCACTTTCATCAAGAGGCTTTTGAGTTCCTCTTCACTTTCTGCCATAAGAGTGGTGTCATCTGCATATTTGAGGTTATTGTTATTTCTGCTGGCAATCTTGATTCCAGCTTGTGCTTCTTCCAGTCCAGCGTTTCTCATGATGTACTCTGCATATAAGTTAAATAAGCAGGGTAACAATATACAGCTTGACGTACTCCTTTTCCTATATGGAACCAGTCTGTTGTTCCATGCCCAGTTCTAACTGTTGCTTCCTGACCTGCATATAGGTTTCTCAAGAGGCAAGTCAGGTGGTCTGGTATTCTCATCTCTTTCAGAATTTTCCACAGTTTATTGTGATCCACACAGTCAAAGGCTTTGACATAGTCAATAAGGCAGAAATAGATGTTTTTCTGGAACTCTCTTGCATTTTTGATGATCCAGTGGATTTTGGCAATTTGATCTCTGGCTCCTCTGCCTTTTCTAAAACCAGCTTGAACATCTGGAAGCTCATGGTTCACATATTGCTGAAGCCTGGCTTGGAGAATTTTGAGCATTACTTTTACTAGTGTGTCAGAGGGCAGACAGAATGAAAACACAGTCACAGAAAACTAATCACACTGATTACATGGACCACAGCCTTGTCTAACTCAATGAAACTATAAGCCATGCTGTGTAGGGCCACCCAAGATGGATGGCTCATAGTGGAGCGTTCTGACAAAATGTGGTCCACCGGAGAAGGGAATGGCAAACCACGTCAATATTCTTGCCTTGTGAACCCCATTAACAGTATGAAAAGTCAAAAACATAGGACAATGAAAGATGAACTCCCCAGGTCGGTAGGTGCCCAATATGCTAGTGGAGAAGAGTGGAGAAATAACTGCAGAAAGAATGAAGAGATGGAGCCAAAGCAAAAACACCTAGTTGTAGATGTGACTGGTGATGGGAGTAGTCTAATGCTGTAAAGAGCAATGCTGCTTAGGAACCTGGAATATTAGGTCCATGAATCAAGGTAAATTGGAATTGGTCAAATAGGAGATGGAGAGAGTGAACATCGACATTTTAGAAATCAGTGGACTGGAACCGGCGAACTTAACTCAGATGACCATTATATTTACTACTGTAGGCAGGAATGCCTTAGAAGAAATGGAGTAGCCATCATAATCAACAAAAGAGTCCAAAATGCAGTTTTAGGGTACAATCTCAAAAACAACAGAATGATCTCTGTTCATTTCCAAAGCAAATAATTCAATATCACAGTAATCCAAGTCTATGCCCCAATTATATTGTTGAAGAAGCTGAAGCTGAACGGTTCTATGAAGACCTACAAAAGCTTCTAGAACTAACACCCAAAAAAGATGTCCTTTTCATTGTAGGGGACTGGAATGCAAAAGTATAAAGTCAAGAAATACCTGGAGTAACAGGCAAATTTGGCCTCGGAGTACAGAATGAAGCAGGGCAAAGGCTAATAGAGTTTTTCAAGAGAACTCACTGGTCATAGCAAACATCCTCTTCCAACAACACAAGAGAAAACTCTACACATGGACATCACCAGATGGTCAATGCTGAAATCAGATTGATTATATTCTTTGCAGCCAAAAATGGAGAAGCTCTACATGGTCAGGAAAACAAGACCAGGAGCTGACTGTGGCTCAGATCATGAATTCCTTATTGCAAAATTCAGACTTAAATTGAAGAAAGTAGGGAAAACCACTAGATCATTTGGGTATGACCTAAATCAAATCCCTTATGATTATATAGTGGAAGTGAGAAGTAGATTCAAGGGATTAGATCTGATAGACAGAGTGCCTGAAGAACTGTGGGTGGAAGTTTTTTACATTGTACAGGAGACAGGGATCAAGACCATCCCCAAGAAAAAGAAATGCAAAAAGGCAAAATGGTTGTCTGAGGAGGCCTTACAAATAGCTGAAAAAGAAGTGAAGCTAAAGGCAAGGGAGAAAAGGAAAGATATAAGCATCTGAATGCAGAGTTCCAAAGAATAACAAGAAGAGATAAGAAAGCCTTCCTCAGTGATCAATGTGAAGGAATAGAGGAAAACAAAAGAATGGGAAAGACTAGAGATCTCTTCAAGAAAATCAGAGATACCAAGGGAACATTTCATGCAAAGATGAGCACAATAAAAGACAGAAATGGTATGGACCTAACAGAAGCAGAAGATATTAGAAGAGGTGGCAAGAATACACAGACAATCTGTACAAAAAAGATCTTAATAACCCAGATAACCACAACAGTGTGATCCCTCACTTAGAGCCATACATCCTGGAATGAGAAACCAAGTGGGCCTTAGGAACCATTACTATGAACAAAGCTAGTGGAGGTGGTGGAATTCCAGTTGAGCTATTTCAAATCCTGAAAGATGATACAGTGAAAGTGCTGCACTCGTTACACCAGCAAATTTTGGAAAACTCAGCAGTGGTCACAGGACTGGAAAAGGTCAGTTTTCATTCCAATCCCAAAGAAAGGCAATGCCAAAGAATGCTCAAACTACCACACAGCTGCACTCATCTCACATGCTAGTTAGGTAATGCTCAAACTTCTCCAAGCCAGGCTTCAACAGTAAGTGAACTGTGAACTTCCAGATGTTCAAGCTGGATTTAGAAAGGACAGAGGAACCAGAGATCAAATTGCCAACATTTGTTGGATCAACAAAAAAGCAAGAGAGTTCCAGAAAAATATCTATTTCTGCTATTTTGAGTATGCCAAAGCCTTTGACTGTGTGGAACACAACAAACTATGGAAAATGCTTAGGGATGGAAATACCAGATCACCTTACCTGTCTCCTGAGAAATCTGGAGGTATGCACATCAAGAAGCAACAGTTAGAACTGGACATGGAACCGACAGACTGGTTCCAAATCGGGAAGAGAGTACGTCAAGGCTGTATATTGTCACCCTGATCATTTAACTTACATGCAGAGTACATCATGCAAAATGCTGGGCTGGATGAAGCAAAAGCTAGAATCAAGATTGCAGGAAGAAATATCAATAACCTCAGATTGCAGTAAGCAAAGAAGAACTAAAGAGCCTCTTGATGAAAGTGAAAGAGGAAAGTGAAAAAATTGGTTTAAAACTCAACATTCAGAAAACTAAGATCATGGCATCTGGTCCCATTACTTCATGGCAATTAGATGGGGAAACAATGGAAACAGTGAGAAGAGACTTTATTCTGGGGGACGGGGCTCCAAAATCACTGCAGATGGTGACTGCTGCCATGAAATTTAAAGTCGCTTGCTCCTTGGAAGAAGAGCTATGACCAACCTAGACAGAATATTAAAAAGCAGAGACGTTACTTTGCCGACAAAAGTTCATCTAGTAAAAGCTATGGTTTTTTCCAGTAGTCATACATGGATGTGAGAGTTGGACTATAAAGAAAGCTGGAGCATTGAAGAATTGATGCTTTTGAACTGTGGTGTTGGAGAAAACTCTTGAGAGTCTCTTGGACTGCAAGGATATCCAACCAGTCCATCCTAAAGGAGATCAGTCCTGAATATTCATTGGAAGGACTGATGCTGAAGCTAAAATGCCAATACTTTGGCCACCTGATGTGAAGAACTGACTCATTGGAAAAGACTCTGATGGTGGGAAAAATTGAGGGAGGGAGGAGAAGGGGACAACAGAAGATGAGATGGCTGGATGGCATCTCTGACTCAATGGACATGGGTTTAAGCAAGCTCTGAGAGTTGGTGATGGACAGGGAAACCCGACATGCTGCAGTCCATGGGGCAGCAAATAATCAGACACGACTGAGAGACTGAACTGAACTGAGATGGAGAATGTGAGTGATTGGGTTCACCTGGGTTGGGATTATGCTCTTGCTAAATGGACAGAGAGGGAAGAAAGATAAGCATAATTACCAAAGATTGTCTGCCTCAATGGAGCAGATGCTCTAAGCTGGATGCATGCAAACTGGATAAGAGAAGCTGATTGATGGAGAGAATGTGGAGAGATCAAGATTGACACTCCAGGTGTGATAGTGTTGTAGTAGAGATACTTGGGCAGAGGCAGGTGGAGGTTAAAGAGTTACCTTGGGGAAATGTCTAGACATTTCTATTGGTGATTTCAGAAATGGTGTTGTTTCTGCTAGTAAGGCTCAGGGTGAGAGAATGGAAGTGAGTGGCTGAGTTAGGGAGATGAGATTATTGGAAAAGACAATGTCAAGATGAGAGGCTAGGGTGGTCTTTGGTTAAAGGGAAGGAATTGAGATGGAAAGGGAGACTGTAGACAAGTTGCCCAAGTTTTCAGCGATTAAGGAGGCATGACAAGGAGGATAGTAAAAGTTTGACATGGGGACAAAGAGAGGGATATATAGACAAGCCAAGAGCCTCTAAGATTAGAGTCTTAGGGAGAAAGCGAGGAGAACAATCACATAAGAGCAACAGTAGGGAGAAGGATGACTCACATCCACAGCAGACCCTGAGGTCCTACTGGGTGGAAGAATGCTCAGTCATTTTGCTTTAATCATTATTTTCTCTTACCCGTAGTCCTATGCCACTGCTCTTTCTGTGTGACTTAGCTTTAGCCTACTGCAGGCAACATGCCCAAGCCAGAGGGGTCCCCCATCAACTTTACCTCTTGCCTCGTCATCTCCCGAAGTAGGCTTCTACCCCTGCCGCTGCCCCCAAACTGCTCTTACTCAATCAATGGCACTCTTCCCATTCTTAGATCCCATTCTAGGAAAAGGTAATGATCCTCTTTGAACGTTGCCTTCCCAACATGAAGGAGTCCCCTAACGTGCAATCTTTTAAGAAGGCAAAGGCAGGAGGTGGCTCTGCTTCCTGTTTATCAGCTACTGAAGAGGTCACTTCAATAGCACCCTCCAACTAGTGGATTATAAAATGGTGGTTTGGGGAATGAGGTTACCATTGCCTCTGGGTCCTCAAATTTGCAGCCTAGATACAGTCCCTGAGTATGAGGTGGCCTAACTTGGGGAATATGCTTAATATTTCCTCTACTTAAGAATCAATTTAGTTGCTGATTAAAATGGAGGTGGCCAGGGTCCAATTCCAGAGATTGATCTAACACAACATTCTAAATCAACGATACTTCAATAAAATAAAATTTGAAATCCACCTTCCAGCACAAGCTCTGGGGCTGTATGGTCATGGGTGAGTCATATCATGTCCCTGAATCCAAGTCTTCTCACATGTACAACTGCTGTGTGTGGGTTAGACATAGGTTACATGGCTTATCACAGTAAGCTTCATCCAACCATCTGAAGTTAGAGAGAGCTTTGTTTTTCTCTCATAGCCAATAAAAATGGAGGAAGGTAGGACAGGGTAGATATGGCAGCTCCATGAGAGGCAGAGAACCTAGTTCCTTCCATCATCTTCCCTACTATTCTAGTTCTGGTTTCCATGACTTCTGGAGCTCCATTCCTCATAAGTGAATTGAATTCCAGAAGAATTAGGAAGCAGAGTAGTATAGAAATAAGAAAAAAGGAAAGAAATTATCAGTTATACCTGAAAAAAATGTTTAAAGCTGAAATTTAAAGAAAAAAGGAAAACAAAAATGCCTTACTATTACATTTAAAGAAGTCTTTTAAAGTTACCAACAACTTTTCATAGTACCTTTTATTGGCCCAGCCAACTTGCAAAGAAGGCTGGGAATATAGGCAATATTGCAGATGACACAGAAACCAGTTACAGGTTGAGATTCTTTCACTAAGGAAGAATGGAGACAGGATATTGGGGAGCTAGCCTTATTTGCCCCATGGGTGTGATATCACTGTATTAGTTTTATGGGGCTGCTGTAACAAAGTCCCACAGACTGGACGGTTCCATCAACAAAATGCATATCACACAGTTCTGGGGCTGGAAGCCCGAGATCAAGGTGTCAGCGTGCTCAGTTCCTCCCAGGAGCTCTAAAAGAGAATGTGTTCTTTCTCCCCTGGCTGCTGGGAGTTTGGTAACAATTTGTGGTGCTCCTTGACTTGTAGATGCATCGCTCCAATCTCTCCACTTATCTTCACAAGGTGTTCTCCCTGTGTCTATCTGCACATCCAAATGACCTAATGACCTCATCTTTGATAATTTGATAATCTGCAAAAGAAGGTCACAATCCATAGGTACTGAGTGTTAGAACTTCAATTTCTTTGAGGGAGACACAACTCAACCCATAAAACCTATTTAATAATAACCCTGAGATCCTGTGACTCAGCCTCTCTAATCTATCCTCTTTACTTGCTCCATAAATTTCTCCTTGTCCGGTCCTGTGGTATTCATCTCTATTTGCTTGCCATCCTTGATTCCTGGTTCTTAAAACTAGAAGCTCGGGGACTGACCACCTCTTTTTATTCCTTTGTGTGCATTTCAAAGGCTCAGACTGAGCTGGTCTTCGTATCCAGCTTCTCACCTGCTTATTTCTGCTTCCACACACCCCTGGGTCCTAGATCCTAATGTCCCACTTGCATTTATTAGTCCTCCACCTTCGGCTAACCTCCCATCTGCGAACGCTGATTGCTCAGACTCTCGCCATCCTCAGACACCTCTGCCCCCTGGCACTACTGTCTGTGGTACTGCCTCACAGCTTGCCCTGCTCAAGCCTTACCTGACTCAGCACAGAAAAGGAGAACATCAGGCCATTGTTGCTGGGCAGGAGTATTATCATTTGCACCTGATAAAATAGCTCCCACTGGAAATAAAATAATCTTCACCCATGGTTTCCCAAATTGGCTACTGGGGTGGATTATATTGTTTTCAACATCAGAGGATGGTCTCAGGTAGGGATTAAGAAGCTGATGGACACCACAGCAGACCATATCCAGCTTTGATTCACACAGTTTCTGGAAATAAGGGATTGGAAGGAAAACAGGGAAGCCAAGAGAATCTATAAAGAAAGAAGTGACTCTGAATTAAATATTTCTCAATTTCTTGAAATCAGTACCAGTTGCTTGTTAAACATTAAGCAGAGAAATCTCCATCTGACAGTTACAGGAGTATTATTAGGGGAGGAGAGGCTGGTTTTCTAATCTCTGACATGGTGGGAGGGGGATAACAGGCCACAGAGCTGGGATAATTTATCAGAGGGGGGAAAAAAAAAGCAGTGGTTTCCAGTAAAAGGTTCACAGATGCTGCCTTCTAATTAAAAATTTTTAATTTTAGAGTACAATTTTACAGTCTCTATATCTGCAGATGAATGCCTCATACCACATGGTGTCTCCCAGCGTACTGTGAAGCGAAAAGCCAGGGCAGCTTTCAATGGCTTATGCCTCACTCCATTCCCCTGATCTTCTGCTTCATGCTGCCAGAAACCAAAGAAGGGGAAATTAAATTAAAATAAAACACTAGGTGTCCTGTATGGATTTCAAAGTTATGTGGGCGAGGGAGATTGTGTTCTTTAAGATGGCAGAAGTTTCACAGGCTGCCTCTATTGCTTCTGAGGATTAAGGAGTCAATAAATGAGCCATGAGCCCAGGAAACAAGCATGGTGTTGCCAACCTCATCCAAAGGGAGGCTGCTTAGACAAAGAACAAGAAAAAGTGTGGGAAATGCATAGCGTCTTTCATCCTTGATCAAAAAATACATTTTTCCCTGAATCCACACATGACCTTAGTACTGTCAAGACTACACTCCAATAGCCACTAATAACTGATCAGATTTTGCAATTTAGACTGAGTGCATTTGTCATCCTTTGTCTAAGAGTTTGTTTTATTGAGGAAGCAAATTGGGATCCTGGGAATTTTAAAATGTGAAGAAGAGATCTAACCACCTTCCCATAGGATATGAAATAAGAAGGAAGTTAATACTTTTGAAGTGCTATTTTCTGTTCCCTACAGTAAGAATGCCAAACTGTCCTGAATACAAGTCATCATTTGAGATCACTTGAGAAGTGGCTTTGAAAATTATCTGGAGAAAAAAAATTACTTTGACATTTTTTTAGCAGTGTCTACCATGGTCGTGGAGGAAGAGAATGGTCTCTATCCAGAAAGAGTTATTCCTAAGTTTGTTGCATCATAAGAAGGGTATAGGCTCATTTGAAAAGACCCTGATCTGATGCTGGGAAAGATTGAAGGCAGGAGGAGAAGGGGACAACAGAGGATGAGGTGGTTGGATGGCATCATCTACTCAATGGACATGAGTTTGAGTAAACTCTGGGAGTTGGTGATGGACAGGGAGGCCTGGCGTGCTGCAGTCCATGGGGTCGCAAAGAGTCAGACATGACTGAGCAACTGAACTGAACTGAAGAGGGGTAGGAACCCAAGTTACAATTTAGATTGAGGATTTCAGACTAAGTCAAAGACAGAAACCCTTGACTCTGGTTTTTTGATTAGTGTCAGAGTCCCACCAAAAAACCCCATGCACATACTTGTGAAGAGGCTGAGTCCAAGGAAATTAGATTCCTAGCCTAAAGCCACTTACTTTCCATCCTCCATTCACAGGGACTGATAGTTAGGACTGAGCAGAGAAGGCAGGTTCCAATACTGGATCCTATCAGAAGCTAAAGTCTAATGGATGTCTCAATTCAGGGCACCATGTTAGCCATGGCACCCAGGCCTTAGTGATCTCCTTTCTCAGCTGGTCCTCTCAACCCAGGTTAGTTCTTACTGAGCCTGCAGCCAGTTGTGACAATGTCATGTTGGTCTTCAAACTTAGAAACTTTGTTAGGTTATGTCTTATAAAATATTTATTCAATAGAAAATGCTAGGTACTACATACCTCAGACACCCTTAAGGGAAACATTGGAACACAAAAAAATTTAATTTGACTTTGCTTATTTCACTTATAAAACAAAATATCTGTAGTCAGGTCTCTTACCATGATAAAGGTTAGTGAACAACTGTGGCAAGAGTGGATATCCTTGTCTTGTTCCTGCTCTTAGAGGAAATGTTTGAGGTTTTCACCATCAAGGATGACAGTTGCTGTGGGTTTGTCATATATACATGGCCTTTATTATGTTGAGGTATGTTCCCTCTATGCCCAATTTCTGGGGAATTTTTATCAGAAATTGGTATTGGTTTTTGTCAAAAGTTTTTTCCTTCATTTATTGAGATGATCATAGGGTTTTTATTTTTCAATTCATTGATGCAGTGTATTGCGTTGATTGATTTGTGGATATTGAAAAATCCTTGCATCCCTAGGATAAATCTCATTTGATCGTGGTATATGATCCTTTCAATGTATTGCTTGCTGGATTCAGTCTGCTAGTATTTTGTTGAGGATTTCTGTGTTTATGCTCATCGGTGATACTGGCCTATAATTTCCTTTCTCTGTGATATCTCTGTCTGGTTTTGTTCAGGGTGATAGTGGCCTGATAGCCATAAGCATGGGAGTGTTCTTTCCTTGACAGTTTTTTGGAAGAGTTTCAGAAGGGTAGATGTTAACTCATTTCTAAATATTTGATAGAGTTCACCTGCGAAGCCATCTGGTCCTGGACTTTTATTGGTGGGAAGTTTTTAAATCAGTTTCAATTTCAATACTTGTGATTGGTCTGCTCATATTTCCTATTTCTTCCTGGTTTAGTCTTGGACGGTTGTATCTTTCTGAAACTTTGTCCATTTCTTCTAGGTTGTCCATTTTATTGGCTTATAGTTGCTTGTAGTACTCTCTCAGGATCTTTTGTATTTCCGTGGTGTCCGTTTTCATTTCTAATTTTATTGATTAGAATACAATTAGGTCTATCTGGTCTAACGTGTCATTTAAAGCTTGTGTTTCCTTGTTAGTTTTCTGTCTGGATGATCTATCTATTGGTGAAAGTGCGGTGTTAAAGTCCTCCACTATTATTCTGTTACTGTTGATTTCCCCTTTTATAGCTATTAGTTTTTGCCTTATCCACTGAGGTGCTCTAAGTGGAAAAACTGTATCTGTAAATAAATTTAAGTGAGACCAGTTTAAGATAGAACATCAAATGTCACTTAGCAGTATAAAAGTAGCTAAAAATTAAATGTTTCAGTTTTCCCTCTCTTTCTCTCTCTCTTACCTGGATAAGTAAGAACATGAGTTCACCAAATTTATAGATTTCCAGCTACTCATTAGAAGTTCAGAATGGGATAGCATTTATGATATTATTTTGATGCCAGTTAAAAATACTGGCCAAACTTCCTCAAAAGAAAAGAAGATTCACTAATTTTAACTTTACTGATTTTCTGATCAAGTTAATGTGTACATTTTAGTTTGTTTTGACTCAATGTATCCTATAAAGAGTTTTGTATTTTTTCCTCAATGACCATAAATAACAAGCGAATTTCTAGAAATAAATTTCTGTAAGAAAATGTCTCAAAATTATCCCCTCATAAACTCAGATATATCTTTACTTTCTTGCTCTCTTTAACGCTTACTTTTCATCATTCTGTCCTTGAGAATTCCAATAATCCAATAATTAGGCTGAGACTCTACAAGGAAAATTACATATATATTAGCTTATTGATTAGAGTTTGTCATTTGGTTTCCAAAGAACAACCATTCTAAATGGTCTTTCAAGGTTTTGAGAGATAACTGACCTTCCTTACTTATATAGTCCAAAGACCCCATGGCTCTCCAAGGAGCAGCATAAACTAATAGTTCTAATGAGGACAAGAGACCTGAAATGATCAGGACATTTCAATGCCAAGTTGCTCTAATCATCGCATGAACGTGTATACTGAGTTTCCAGCCCACAGATCAGGAGGATAGCCCCAGGTGTCCCTCTGGGGGTCTGATGTAGGCCAAGAGGAGAGGTCCACTCATCACAAGTTCCACAACACATGACAAAGGAGGTGACCAATTATTAAAATGAGAAATCCCCTAAACTGAGGTAGCTTTAAGCCACATGGCTTAAAAAAATGATTTTTCCCTGGAAATAAAACTCCTATGAATCTCACTGTGGAAACTTTCCAAAGTACAAGATAATGAGAAGCAAGTAATAAAGCTAATCATCTAGAAAATCTAGAGGTTTATCTGAGACAACCAATTTTATCTTTTTTTTTTTTTTTTTTTGCTTAATAGTTATATAACCATGAGTATGTGATCATGTGGGCTTCCCTGGTGGCCCTGGTACTAACGAATGGACCTGCTAACACAGGAGATGCAGGAGACACAGGTTCGATCCCCTGGGTCAGGAAGATCCCCTAGAGGAGGGCATGGCAACCCGCTCCAGTATTCTTGCATGGAGAATCCCATGGACAGAGGAGCCTGGTGGGCTACAGTCCATAGGGTCACAAGGAGTTGGGCACGACTGAATCGACTGAGCATGCATACATGTGATCATATGCTACATACAGTTTTATGCTTTTGTATTAAAATGTTTTTGTGTTTGTATTAAAATACTTCTGTGTTGTCAAAAATTCTTCAATTTTAGTGGTGTGTATTTGCTTATAAGGATATGGCATAATCTTTCATTCCTGATAAATATTTACTGATTACTGCTACATACCAGGAGCTTCTCTGATGGCTCAGATGGTAAAGAATTTGCCTGCAAAGCAGGAGACCCAGGTTCAATCCTTGGATCGGGAAGATCCCCTAGAGAAGGAAATGGCAACCCACTCCAGTATTCTTGCCTGGAAAACCCCATGGACAGAGGAGCCTGTTGTGCTACAGTCCATGGGGTTGCAGAGTCGGACATGACTAAGCAACTAATACTCACACTCACTCACATGTCAGGATGTATGCTAAACCCTAATAATATAGCACCATACATGTTTCTTATACCTAAAGATCTCCACTAAATAGCCATGAAGGAGGTGTGCATTAATGGATGATTCAAGGACATATACATACATTTATAACTAAGAGGTATAATGTAGTAAATGTACACTGGAACACGAAAGTGTGTGATGGAGGAATTGACCTAATTAGGAAATTTTCAAAAATGAAAAAAAAGTATTGAACTGATATCCAAAGGATCAAAGTGAAAAGGGAAAAAAAAAAAAAAAACAACCTGTTCCAAGCTGAGTGAAGGAATATGTTGTCAGAAGCCAATTGACAAGAGAGGTCTTGGAACATCTGAGAAGCTGAGAATAATAAAACTAAAACCCAAATGAGTAAATGATGAGAGACGAGGCTAGAGAGAGAGGTGGAGTTCACACCAGTTAGATCCTACAGATCCTGCCAAGAATTTCTTTTCATTCTGTGACGTGTGTTTAGACTGCTAAAGGCATCCATATGAGGAGGTATGGAGATAGAGGTGAGAAGATTTGAGTTTCAGAAGGATCACTCTGTCTTGAAGAGGATGGGCAGGAACAAAAATGGAAAGGGTCAATTAGAAGCCACTTTCAAGGGTTCATAAAATAGACTGGGTATCCAAGGTGGCTCATATTATAACAGAGACATGGAACTAACTAGAAAGTGTGGACAGAACCACGTAGAGTCAGGGGTTTGTCAGACACTGGACAGAGGAAATTGGTCAACACTGCCCAACCCTCTTGAATTCAGTTAATCCCCTGAGCATCTGTTTCTGGGCTCACAGATCTTTGGTGATTTATACTCATCACTTCATAAAGTGTCAAATCTGGTGGGTATTCACTAATTCTTGAATAAATAAATATGTGACTAAATAAAGTTTTTCTTATGTAGAAGAAAGGTGAGTCCAGAAGACTGGGACTTATCCATACCTATTTCAGTGTTATGTAACTTCAGAGCTCCAGAGTGCTTACCTAGAAAATAAATATAATAGTGCCTTCCTAAATATACAAGCAACTCCTTCAGCTCAACTCCAGAAAAATAAATGACCCAATCAAAAAATGGGCCAAAGATCTAAATAGACATTTCTCCAAAGAAGACATACAGATGGCTAACAAACACATGAAAAGATGCTCAACATCACTCATTATCAGAGAAATGCAAATCAAAACCATTATGAGATATCATTTCACACCAGTCAGAATGGCTGCGACCCAAAAATCTACAAATAATAAATGCTGGAGAGGGTGTGGAGAAAAGGGAACCCTCTTACACTGTTGGTGGGAATGCAAACTAGTACAGCCACTATGGAGAACAGTGTGAGATTCCTTAAAAACTGGAAATAGAACTGCCTTATGATCCAGCAATCCCACTGCTGGGCATACACACTGAGGAAACCAGAAGGGAAAGAGACACGTGTACCCCAATGTTCATCGCAGCACTGTTTATAATAGCCAGGACATGGAAGCAACCTAGATGTCCATCAGCAGATGAATGGATAAGAAAGCTGTGGTACATATACACAATGGAGTATTACTCAGCCATTAAAAAAAGAATACATTTGAATCAGTTCTAATGAGGTGGATGAAACTGGAGCCTATTATACAGAGTGAAGTAAGCCAGAAGGAAAAACACCAATACAGTATACTAACGCATATATATGGAATTTAGAAAGATGGTAACGATAACCCCGTATACGAGACAGCAAAAGAGACACTGATGTATAGAACAGGCTTATGGACTCTGTGGGAGAGGGAGAGGTGGGAAGATTTGGGAGAATGGCATTGAAACATGTGAAATGTCATGTATGAAACGAGATGCCAGTCCAGGTTCAATGCACGATGCTGGATACTTGGGGCTGGTGCACTGGGACGACCCAGAGGCATGGTATGGGGGGGAGGAGGAGGAGGAGGGTTCAGGATGGGGAACACATGTTTTAAAATTATTAAATTAAAAATTAAAAAATAATAATAATAAAGTACATTAGAATAAAAAAAAAAAAAAAGAAAAAGAAAAATAGTGCCTTTCTTACCAACTTATTAAATTATTATTGAAGATATGAGAAAATGAGATACTTATTGGCATATAAGGATGAATTGTTTGATGAATATTAACTTTTTGTATGCTTACTCATTGGCTGGGAAGAGCTCATGGGAAGTGTGGTCCTGGTAGGAACAGGGCAATGGCCTTCAAAATACAGCAGCTGGGACTCTTGACAACTTAAACTCCATGAAATTGAACATCAGAAGGCTCGCTCTCACAGCCATCAAATTTACTTAGAGTATCTACTGATACTTTTAACTCATCACTATGGGCCAGCAGAATTAGTTTGTTGGGATGAAATTAATCCCTGATAGTTTCAGAGAAGATGTGAACAGAATGAGACCACAATGCAAACCCAAAATGCCTTTAGCAGGCAATTCCAGAGTTATGTTAAATTTCCATAAACATAATTTTCTTCCTGAAAGTTTGAAGTTTTGGTCCAAACCATTCCACAAATACTCCTTATTCGTGGTCAGTTGTTCTTGCAATGGTTGTGCCACAGAAACACATTACTGCAATTGATATACCTCATCACAAGAAACCAAGAATAGATCACAGCTGACACAATGGTAAGACAGTAGAATGTAAAACACTTGGCAAAACCAACTCAGTTAGCTTTAGGTAGCACCTAGAGCTAGATTCCTTCTTGTAAATCTACTTGATAGAAAATACGTGTGTATGCTAACTTGCTTCAGTCATGTCCGACTCTTTGCAAAACTATGGACCATAGCCCTTCAGGCTCCTCTGTCTGTGGGATTCTCTAGGCAAGAACACTGAAGCAGGTTGCCATGCCCTCCTCCAGGGGATCTTCCCAACCCAGGGATCAATCCTCCATCCCTTACATCTCCTGCATTGGCAAGCAAGTTCTTTACCACTAGCACCACTTGGGAAGCCTGATAGAAAATGCCAAGTATTTAATGGTTTTAGGTATCTGAAAGAAAAATGCGGTAAAAAAAATTATGAAAAAAGTGAAGTAAAGTTTTTGAAGTCATTCTTTGGAAGGAATGATGCTAAAGCTGAAACTCCAGTACTTTGGCCACCTCATGCAAAGAGTTGACTCATTGGAAAAGACTCTGATGCTGGGAGGGATTGGGGGCAGGAGGAGAAGGGGACGACAGAGGATGAGATGGCTGGATGGCATCACTGACTCGATGGACGTGAGTCTGAGTGAACTCTGGGAGTTGGTGATGGACAGGGAGGCCTGGCGTGCTGCGATTCATGGGGTCGCAAAGAGTCGGACACGACTGAGCGACTGAACTGAACTGAACTGAACTGTACTAGCAATATCTATGATGACCATTCCAATAAAATTCAGAAAGGTCCACACTTCCTTACCTTAAAATCAGTGAAGTAGCAGCACCATGGGGAATTAACTGATGTTTCAGGTGAAGCTGACTGTCAGGCTTATTGCTGGTATTGGCATACGGATACAGCACAGCCGTTCAGTTGGCATGTATTGCCTTCTCACAGAGGTGATCTAATGGGCGTTCTGTACCAACTTTCCCTGAATCGTCAAGTCATACCTGAGCAGAAGAGATGAAGAGAGGACAAGTACATGAGATGGGACTGACCTCCCGACATCCTCTCAAGTTGCCAGAAAGACGGTTATTTAAAATACAGCCGGGGTATGCTCATTTCAGCCACCCCCTGCAATAGGAAGAGCAAGTCAATACATCAACAAAATGGTTCCAATATGGTAATGATATTCCACATTAAGTAGCTCAAACAAGGACTTGTTTGTAACCAGTCAGACTTAGAAGAGACTGACTTAAGTTCTCATTTTCTCTCTGTGCTTTCTTTATACAAAAGACGTTTTCATTTAAAAAAATAAATAAATGAAAAATCTCAAGCCATGTCCCTTAATTTCCCCTCAATAGACCCTCTACTTTTGGAAACTAAAAAAAAAAAAAAAAACATTAAGAAGTAAAGAAAATTGGGAGGGGGAGAATGAAGATAGAAGGAAAAAAAAGAAAGGAATAAAGGATGGATGGACAGACAGGAGGAGGAAGGTAGGGAAGAAGGAAGGAAGGAAAAGAAAGAAGAGAAAGACTGCTTTTGTAAAACTTCCCCGGGTATTTATATACCATTTTGTTTTTCATTCACACGAGGGAAATAACAAGAGGTCCTCTGATGAATGTTACAGATCGCCATGGTTACGGTTCAGAGATGCGGCAAAAAGCAATTATGGTAGAACAGAAGAAAGAAATGCACCTCTTTGTCAGAATTTCATAACAGCTGTAATAACACTAGAGCACCCAAATGAATGTAAAATAACTGAAATATTGTGGCATGTTAAATGCCAGCACATTAAAAAATTGTATTTCAATGTCACATTATTTAAAACGACAGGAAGCATTAATTCCAGCTGCACCAAGGAGCTTGTTAAGAGATACAGGGGTGGGGGGGGGGCGGGTAATCCAGCATCTACACAGGGAAATTTCCACACGATATATGAAACACAATTCTGTTTGGAGAGAAAAAAAATCAGGAATGTAAAAGAGCAAATTTAATCTGATACTCAGAATTAGTCTCTAATTCTTCATTATTCAGTTAAGCTCCCTCACCCCTGCCAAATCTTCTACCGAGTTAATCACCTACCCTTTCCTTGTACTGTGAGCCCCAAATATTTACATCAATTAAAAACTTTCCTGCTGAGGAATGTTATACCCATTTTATAGTAGAACTAAAAGAGGCAATGATGCTCAGATCATTTACACTCATCCTTAGAAGCGGGACGTGTGAATGAAATCTTTCTGCAAGCAGCAGAGTTTAAGGATGCCTTTAGTTTCTGGGAGAGAGAATTCTTTAGATGCTGGGAGAGAGAATTTCATCTTGAATAGCTCTAAGTTCCTAGTTTTGAAACATTGGTAACAAAAGATATAGGATCTAACAGTTATGGGAAACTATCTCTCTATTGAGTATTCTTCAAGTATCATTCCCCTCAGAGTAAAAAAATTAAACAAATGAGACGTGCCTCGGTCACAAATATAGATTGCTCGGTTCTTCTGATACTCAGCCTGCTACTTCTTCTAATTAGAACCTGAGCTCACTGCCCAGCTCATATGCCGTCAGAACCAGATTCAAAGTGAGTCGTGCCTTATATTTCAGTGGCCAAATAGGATGGATATTCTCAATGATCTAGTCACTCTAGATATGCCTGTGGTGTCTTATAATATTAACTGGGCTATAAGACAAATGACTGTCAATAGGATCAGTATGAAATCAACTTCACCACAGAGAACATGTAACTCTTAAGAGTAGCTGTTACATATGAAATGATTTATAGTTTAGAAAGTTAATGTTTTCATACGCCTTACCAGGATTCTCTTTTTTTACTAGAATAGAACTTTATTTGTGGCATCAAAATTTTTTTAATGAATTTATAAAGTATACAATAAATTTTCATATATTAGTCTGTATATATTTTCCCATATGTGAGGATTTTTAAAACATCAAGTGGCTTACAATCAAAGCAAATTGTTTTTTTAAACTTTTATTGGCATATAGTTGATTGCAGTATAGCTGATTTACAATGTTGTGTTAGTTTCAGGTGTATAACAAAGTGAGTCAGTTTTGTGTGTGTGTGTGTGTGTGTGTGTATGCACACACTCAGTGACACTCTTTGCAACCTCATGGACTGTAGTCTGCCAGGCTCCTCTGTCCATGGGATTTTCCAGCAAAAATACTGAGGAGGGGTTGCCATTCCTATCTCTATTCCTTTTCAGATTCTTTTCTCATAAGTATTGTTACAGAAAGCTGAGTGGAGTTCCCTGTGCTATACAGTAGGTCCTTGTTAGTTACCTGTTTTATATATAGGCGTGTGTATGTGTTCATCCCAGCCTCCTAATTTATCCCCACTCCCTCCATGTTTCCCCTTAGGTGAGCATAACCGGGATTCTTACAACTCTGTGACTACCTTAGGGAAAGCACTGGAATTCCTCTCCAGGGGAATGGCTCAACTAAAGCTGAATTAGCAGCCACGTGTGGCATCAGAACCCACCCCTCTCTGGTACTGACTGCTCAAGACCTTTCCATCGCACACCTCAAGTGTGCCTCAGCCTTACACACAGAGTGCTCAGTCTCTCCAGCAGAATAACATTGACTACACATAATTAAATTTTAGATTTTTTTTTAGGTTCCTGATCTGATGCCTGTTGCTGTCATACAAACTACCACAATGATTCTTGATTTAAAATAACCATTGTATCATGCTCAGGGGTTGCATGGGCCAGGAATTCAGCAAGCACACCATGGGGATGACTAGTTCCTTACCATCTGGGGCTTTGACTGAGACGACTTAAGGTCTGGCGTGGAAGGGGTTGACTTACTGCCTAGGACTGGAATCATCTGAAGGCTCCTTCCATTACATTGTCTGGTGTTCAATATGGAATGACTCAAAGATTTGCCATTTGGGATTCAGCCTCAGAACTTATATTATACTCTGTAGGTTTGAGGTGTGTTTGTGAGATGAGACAAGACACAGAACTTCTCAATGAGCAGAAATGTCTAGGAATTCTGTGGTCATTTTAAAACCACTGCAGCTTCTAACCAAAATCAACTTCATCATCTTTGGATACATGGTCTTGACAAAATTGCTAAAGGGAATTCCAAACTAATGGCTCACTGGAATAATTAAACCCAAGATTGTATGTTGTATGGTGGTTAAAGATGTTCACATTTACTTCCAATACAAGTAGAATGATTTTTGAAACAGTACAGACAACTTTGGGGAAATTATAAAGCAGGTGAGTTAGTATTAATGCTTCTGGAGAGACATAGGGCTGAGGGTGAGTGAGGGGTTCTGCTTGTTCCAAGTGGATCATATTTGTTCACCTCTGCACTGTCACCCAGGCTTCCCTCGGTGGCTCAGCAGTAAAGAATCATCCTGAAATGCAGGAGCTGCAGGAAACATGGGTTAAATCCCTGGATTGAGAAGATGCCCTGGAGGAGGGCATGGCAACCCACTCCAGTGTTCTTACCTGGAAAAGCCTATGGACAGAGGAGCCTGGCAGGCTCCACAGAGTCACAAAGAGTTGGCCATGACGGAAGTGACTTAGCACTCACACTGTCACCTGTTTTAATGGGAAGGGTTTTATCAGCCCTTCCACAGAGCTGCTAGTCTTCATGAAGGTAAACGTTTTATTATCTTTCTTGTACAGATAAAACCAGTGAGAGAAGTGACTGCCATGTGATAGGGCCTGGAAACACCCTTCTATCCAGGCCATAAATCTAATTTTCCAAGGTTTTGCCCAAGCTACTTCTTCCTATGTTCCTAGAGTAAGGTTTGAAAAATATGAATTAAAACTCAACCACATTAGGTTTGAAATTCAAGGAAGACTGATCTAAGGGTACAGATATTTATGTAAACTGTAATTGAGACACAGGGAAAGGCCCAGATCATTGGTTTGATGCTTTTTCATACAGTGAACACAAATGTGTAACCAAATGCACATCAAGAAACAGAACTGAGCTGCCGTATGATCTAGCAATCCCACTCTTGGGCATATATCTAGAGAAAACTATAATTTGAAAAGATACATGCACTCCAGTTTTCATAGCAGCACTATTTACAGTAGCCAAGGCCTGAAAGTAGCTTAAATGTCCTTCAACAGATGAATGGCTAAAGAAGATGAGGAATACATATACACTGGATACAGAGCCACAAACGGAATGCAATAATGCCATTTGCAGGAACATGGATGAACCTAAAGATTATCAGGCTAAGTGAGGTAAGGCAGAGTGAGAAAGACAAATATGATATGATATCACTTACATATAGAATCTAAAAGATGACACAAATAAAATTATTTACAAAACGGAAACAGACCCTCAGACATAGAAAACAACCAAACTTATGGTTACCAAAGGGGAAGGAGGGAGGGGTAAATTAGGAGTTTGGGATTAGCAGATATAAACTACTGTATGTAAAATAGATATACAAGAAGCTTCTACTGAACAGAACAGGGAACTATACTCAATATCCTGTAATAAACCATAATGGAAATGAATATGAAAAAGAATGTGTGTGTGTGTGTATATACACACACACACACACACACATATATATATATATATACACACATTTCTTCTTCATATGTATATACATATTTCAGAAAATATATATTTTTTTCAGAATATATATATATATTCTGAAACTAACACAGAATTAACCAGAAACTAACACAATGTTGTAAACCAACTACACGTCAACTTTTTAACAAGAGAAATGGAACTTAATCATCACCCTAAACCCCTTCCAGCCACCTTCTTTGCCCAGGTGGTGATACGGCATGTGCTCTTTTTTGGTCTGAATTCTTTATAGACCTTACTACACTTTCAAGATTCATCTAACTTCCTAATTTTCCCCTAAAACTCCTTAGCATCTTTACATTTCATGTGTATTACATTTCAATGCTTGTCAAAATGGTTTGATGAACTGAACATGTGACCAATATTATTTAATAATTCAATACTGTGTTTTTGTTGGTTTGTTTGTTTTCTTCTTAAAGTCAATATGTATGGAGAAAATATTGCATTCTCAGAATAAAATGGAAGGTCTGAGTTTCTTTGCTACAATAAGCCCTTAACTGTCACTATGACCTTGAGTAAGTCACCCCCCATTTCCATTCTTGATCATCTCTTCAGAAAAGTCAGTATAGAAATATGTAATCCCCAATATTCTTTCCATCCTGAAACCATCTGCTGTTAAGCTATTCACACTAATTTCATGTTATCATACTTTATATCTTTCTGAGTTCCCTACACTGTTCACCTGAAACTATCACAACATTGTTAATTGGCTAAACCCCAGTACAAAATAAAGTTTTTTAAAAATAAATAAAATGCAGAACAATGCTAAAAAAAAAAGCCAATATATATTCCATAAGTTCCCTCTTCTCAAAGAGATGACTATTCTGGGGGGGAAAAAAATACCTTGTAGAGACATTAGAATATTTGCAAACTGCAACATATAAAATATGATTGTTTGCTGTCCAATAAACAAATGTCCATTGATCACTGAATGACAACAAAATAAAAATGCTAATAATCTAGGCAAATGTGACAGTGTCAGCATAATGACTGACTATGTCACTCCTTGGCGTTGATTCCTTTCTGAGTTTAGCCGAATAGACTGGGGAGAGGAAGCAGTTTGAGCCTCTGCCCCTGGGTGCCTACTGAGGGCAGGAGTAGGATTGTCACAGCTTCTGTCGTGCTCTGGGATACTAGAGTTTAAACAGGGAGGTGGAAAACACTGGGTTTTCAGACCAAGCTTTCATTTTCGAGTGCTGGTGCCTCATCGCTTCTTGTTTGCTGTATGCTCCTGTCGGATAAGTGGGCTTGAAAAGCACCTTAATTAGAATTGAGGGTTGTACTGTGCCAGAAGGCAGGGACAGCAGGCTTTATGGTGGGGACCAGACTCATCAGAACACTGGGCGGACTTGAGGGGTTCACTGGGGAAATAGACTTTAAGTAACACAAACTCCTTCTGCGTCTCTCCTGCTTCCAAAATCTATTAATAATTTCCCCCTTTTTTAATATCTGAAGGGAAAAGAATAATAACTGTTTTTTTTTTCCTCCAAGAAGAAATTCAAAAACCTTAGAATTCAGAGAGCATAAACCATCCTATGATTCCAGAGGTAGTAAGTTAGAGAAGCAGAAGGAAACATTTGTCTGCTGGATGGGAAATATTAGATTGTTGGTATTTCAGATTCCCTGGTGGCTCAGCTGGTAAAGAATCTCCTGCAATGCAGGAGATCTGAATTCAATCTCTGGGTTGGGAAGATCCCCTGGAGAAGGGAATGGCTACTCACTCCATTATTTTTACCTGGGAAATCCCACAGACAGAGGAGCCTGGTGGGCTACAGTCCATGGGTTTGCAGGAGAGTCAGGTACAACTTATTGACTAACGGTCACCATAAATCTAGGTACTTCTTCAATTAGCACTACAAAAGTCAAAGTGTTAGTCGTTCAGTCATGTTGGACTCTTTGCGACTATAGTTGGTCATTAAAGAAGTTTCCCCCACTGCCCCCCAGAGCTTCCCTCCTAGCTCAGTCAGTAAAAGAATCTGCCTGCAATGCAGGAAACCTGGATTCGATTCCTGGGTCAGGAATATCCCCTGGTGAAGAAAATGGCAACCCACTCCAGTGTTCTTGCCTGGAGAATCTCATAGACAGAGAAGCCTGACAGGCTACCGTCCATGGGGTCACAAGAGTCGTAGTGACTAAACCACCAAAGAAGTTTTCCTACTACGTCTATACTCCTCATTAAGACAGATGCTTCCTGATACAAGGACCTGCTGCTGCTGCTGCTAAGTCACTTCAGTCGTGTCCGACTCTGTGCAACCCCATAGATGGAAGCCCACCAGGCTCCCCTGTCCCTGGGATTCTCCAGGCAAGAACACTGGAGTGGGTTGCCATTTCCTTCTCCAATGCATGAAAGTGAAAAGTGAAAAGTGAAAGGGAAGTCGCTCAGTCGTATTCGACTCTTAGCGACCCCATGGACTACAGCCTACCAGGCTCCTCCATCCATGGGATTTTCCAGGCAAGAGTACTGGAGTGGGGTGCCATTGCCTTCTCCATATACAAGGACCAGGTGTCTCTTATTCTCTACTATATTCCCAGTATCTCTGATGACTCATGTTCTCTCCTCCCTGGTGGCGCTCCACACTTTACTAACTAATGATTTATATTGGTTGATACCAATCCTACAGAGATGAAAGAAAATACACTGTAATTTTCTGAGCAACAAGTTGTTCTATAGTTAATTGAGTAAACGTGTTTTAGAGGGACAATGCCCGAGGATGCTCTATTGAGGAACTTTCTTGGATGAACCAAAATATGTGTTTGACACCTCATTTTAGGAGTACTTTGGAAACCATTTTTGAAAAATAAGCGCTAGGTTCTGCTTCCATGTCACCAATGTATTTTGATTGTCTTGCTCTTATATTGAACAATAGAAGTTTCCAAGATGTCAATATACTGATTAGTTGCTACCTCAGGGTAATAATTATTAATGAGGGAAGTAAAAGTTGGAAAGGAAGCAGTAAGGTGAAGTAGGCCTCACAACTGCAGTGATGAAAGAAACAAGAGAGAAGAATCAAAATGCTGGGGCTTGACTGACTTCCTGCTGGTTTGGGGAGAAAGAAACCAAGATGTAGATGAGTGTCTGCTGGCTCCATGTCAGAGAGTTCCGAAGGTCTTTGATCTGATTTTGTCCATGGTGAAAGTGAAAAGTGTTAGTCACTCAGTCATGTCCTACTCTTTGTGACTCCATAGACTGTAGCCCGCCAGACTCCTCTGTCCATGGGATTCTCCAGGCAAGAATACTGGAGAGGGTTGCCATGCCCTCCTCCAGGGTCCATGGTAGGTGATTCTGAAGAGAGGAGAAAGGGGTTCATGAGGGAAGCTTTGGTGAGGATATTGGTGAGTTTGATGGGTTTACATATCCCTACTTCCCTCTTTCCATCCCCCTTCCTTCACTCCCCTTTTTCTCTTTATCCTTTGCATCCTTTTCTTCCTTCCTTCCTACCATCCCTCCTTCCTTCCTTCCTCCATGTTCCCTTCTCCCTCTACTTCATCACACCCATATCACTTACATTTCCCTCTAGTTCCATGTAAAGTTGTACGTGAAGTCCACGAAGGAAGGACCTATTCTATATGTAGCTTAGTGCCTATACCAGGCCCTGCACAGAAAAAGAACTCAATACTGTTCAGTGGATGGGTAATTTCCACAGAAAGCAAGGTGGCTGTGCAATTTGAGGCAGAAATTAAATCTCAGGGGGCAAAATCCATCCCCTCTTATGTTAAAAGCAAAAAATCTCATTAATAATAGCTATTCCCCAGATACATAAACATTCCTAACGCCTACAAAATATGAACAAGCTAGTCTTGTTTTCTCTAGTCCCAGTTTAAATAACATTATTTTTCCTCATGTTGGACAAGCATCCAACATTAGGACTGAAGAGGAACTGTGTTCCCAGTGGCTTCTTCCTTCCATCGAAAAGTACAATAAGATAGGTTATTACTCAGGCCACTAAGCAAATACGTTGAGGAAGTAACATGCTAAACGATTTCTCTGAAAACATGAGTGGGAAGAGGCTCTTTCTGCCTCCAGCTTTCATTGGTTGACTCCTTGGCCAAGGTTTACCATTTAAGCAAATATAATTGCTTACTTACCACTGGTTTTCCAATTCCATCCAAAGAAAGAGGGTAATTTAATAAAGGAAAAGTGGGTCTGCCTCTCCAGGTCCCTCTATTGACTGAGAACACATAGAGAAGAGCTGAACTGAATGGTCCCTGATAACCATCCTAGTTGATTTTAACAACATTGACTTGATGGACTTCTAGTAAAAAGGGCACAATAAGCATCAATGTCAAATGCTTTTTCAACTTTTCCTCTTACTCAAACATTGAAACTGCCTTTGCTACCTTCAGGTAGAAGGGTAAGAGAATTCAAACAGTGATAACTGGTCAGTGCCGTTTGTGTTTCTGGATGAAATGCTGTGTCTAGTAAACATTTTCACATCTTAGGTTAATATTTTGAAGCTTAAAACACACCAGAGAACATCCACATCTCATTTTATCTAGTTGCTTCAGAGTTTCTTAAAAATAACATTGGTAATTCTCATTTTTGACCATCTTCATTTGTCAGCCCCTATCATATTCCTCACAAAGAAAATTTCAGTCCTGTGCCTGAAAACATGTGATGGAATCCATCTACCATTTAGGCACCTACTGTTGGGATTTCCAGGTTGTGCTAATAGTCAAGGACCTGTCTGTCAATGCAGGAGACATAAAAGATGCAAGTTCGATTCCTGGGTAGGAAAGATCCCCTGGAGAAGGACATGGCATCCCACTGCAGTATTCCTGCCTGGAGAATCCCCATGGACAGAGGAGCTGGGCGGGCTACAGTCCACAGGGTCACAGAGTCTGACGCGACTAAAGCTACTTAGCAGACACGCATGCACGCACCTATCATTAAACAGCAATTACCTATGCTCATCCCAGTCTTGAAAGAGAAATGGCATAGAGGATGTAAGAGAGGATTAAATTCATAAAAAATGAGGGAGGCAATACTAAAATCGACTTGGTTATAGAATTTTCAGATCAGACAATGGATTTGTCCCATAATCAATGAGAAATCATTTTTATAATTCTAACTCTGTGAATTTGAAAAACTACCTACACTATAGGTAGGGTATCTCAGCATCCCAGTGAGCTAGGACCTGGGTGGGTGTCACTAAATGTTCTCCTTTTGAGCTCCATATATTTTCTGCTTCAAAGAGAACAAAGAAAAAAAAGCATACATGTAAAGAAAACCCAAAGACTGAGAAAAAAAATAGAGAGAGAGAAAGAAATCTAATTCAAGTGTGGCTACAGTTTCAAGGGAACAAGGGATTGACAATGGGAGGACTGTTGATTTCCGATGCAATGTAAAGAAGGTCCTCCTTCCCAGCTGTGGAGAGTGCCGTGACTGACTAGCTGAGCACACACTGCCCAGGAGGTCTGTGTCTGGACCCACGACTGACAGCTGAGCTGGAGCAGGTATCATCATGCCCTGCCCAGACCTGAGTCCTCTCCGTTACAGGACATGCCAGCGGCATCCTACCCAAGTATCTATATCCATGCTTCTTCCCAGGGCTTCCTCTTGGGAAAATTCCTGGGGATTGAACACCCCCTAGGAGAACCCATGGACAGAGGAGCCTGGCAGGCCATGGTCCACAGGGTGGCAGAGAGTCGGACATGACCGAAGCGACTCAGCACACAGAAGTAGTTTAAAGTCAGTAAGGAATGGGAAGTTGTGTGCAGATACTCCAGTTTTGTCCCTCATCTCCCAAATGTCCCTGGCAAGGTGGAGTTCCAGGTGTTGGCAGCTCATGCATGCACCTCACTGTCCTCCTTCTTCTTCTGGATCACGCTGCCCATCTACTCTACTGGTGCTTCTTGGAAAACCATTTGCTCCTTGTCTCAGAGGCAGCTGAGCCCAAGACAGTGAAGCTAGTCAAAGACAATGACCAAGTTGCCCTCTCTGCTTTCATAACAATACTCCTGATTCCTTACTTAATGAGCTCTTGGTCTGACTAGACATGACCCCACATGGCCCCATGATCATTCTAAGACTGTGTTGACTTCTTCCACCATCAGCTCTCCTAGCCAGCTTTTGAGGTCAGGAATGTCACACTCCAAACAGTTCTATGATGATGGCAGAATCATACAGTCATATTTTCTCTCTTATCCTCCTCCTATATAATTTTGTTTTGTTTCCAACGGAGGTTAATTAAGGGCTAGGAAGTACAGAGAAAGCTTCATGAGCATGAAATATAGTCAACACATAACTGACTACACTGATTCATCAGCATAACTTTGTGTCAAAAGAAATGGTGGTTAGACTGAATGTTTGTCTCTCCCATCAAATTCATATGTTGAAACCTAACCCCCAAGGAGATGGTACTCAAGGTGGGGCCTTTGGGAGGTTATTAGGTCATGATGGTAGAATCTCCATGAGTGGGGTTATTGCCCTGAAAAAGGAGGCCCCAGAGAGATTCCCCAACCCCTTCTGATATGAGGACATAGGAAGAGACCCTGTCTATGAACCAGAAAGAAGTGGAGGAGCCTGCTTGGCTGCAGTCCATGGGGTCACAAAGAGTCGGACATGACTGAGCAACTTCACTTTGACTTTTCACTCTCATGCATTGGAGAAGGAAATGGCAACCCACTCCAGTGTTCTTGCCTGGAGAACCCCAGGGACGGGGGAGCCTGGTGGGCTGCCATCTATGGGGTCACACAGAGTCGGACACAACTGAAGTGACTTAGCAGCAGCAGCAGCAGCAGCATAATGCATGATCTCTGTCTTTAGTGAGCCAGAAATTTAAGAGGCAAGCAAAAGGGGAAAAAAAAAAAAAACAACTAAATGGATGAGACACAAGGAGTATACTATGAGGAGCAGACTGTCTCAGTGGCCCTTAGCTGTGTTCCCACAGATCATTCTTGTTCCCCAAGATGATCAACAATGCTAACTGTTGAAATCATATATAATCTTATTTTTACTAATTTATGGACAAGATTATGTTACTGGATACATTTTTATTTTTAAATTTTACTCTCTTATTTTTCTACTATCTTTGGTATCTAGTACTACTTGATCATTCTAGACTTAAGTGTATAGCAAGGATTCTTGGCATTTTTTCCTTCATCCGACAGTTACGTGTACGATGCCTGCTACATGCGAGGCACTGTTTAAAACACTAAACTAGGGACTTAACCTGGCGGTCCACTGTATAAGAATCCACCTTGTGATGCAGGGGACGTGGGACGTGGATTCAATCCCTAGTTGGGGAAATAGATCCCACACGCCTAGGACTAACTAAGTCCTATGCACCGCAACCACTGAGCCTGCGTGCCGCAACTAGAGAGTCCATGTGCCGCAGCAAAAGATCACCCACGATGCAACGAAGATCCTGTGCACTGCAACTAAGACCCAACGCGGCCAAACGAATCAATACATTTTAAGAAGAGACTGGGCTATAAAGGTGAACAAAATAGACAAGGTCCCTACTTTTAGGACGTATTTATGCTATTTGTGTGATGTAAAATATTAAATATGCAAAACTGGTAAGTGAGCAAGATGATGGTAAATAGTCACTGCTGTGGAAAGAAATGAATTAGGGCAATATGACAAAGAATGACAGGGGTGCTGGCCATTTAAACTGGGTCATCAGGGAATACCTAAATGAAGTGACAGTGTTTGAAGTAAGAACTGCATGAGTAGAAGAGGCCAACTACGTGAAGCTCTGAGGACAGGCATTTTCTAGGCAGAAGGTGGAGCAAGCAGAGAAGAACTAGAGTATCACTGAGCTTGAGGAGTTTTATGATCATCAGGAAGAACTCCATATCTGAAGCTTGACAAGCAGTGGCAGAATATCCAGAAATGAGATCATGGAGGAAATCAATGCTACTGGAAATGTGGTCCCCAGATTCGTGTTGGTCCAAGAAGTGTTTGCTACTAATTCATGAAAAAAAAAAAAAAACTACAGAAATTATGAGTAAGTATTTAGAAACTTCATTTTATATTTGACCAAAAAAATATTACACTTATTGAACCTAAAGTCATAGTTTCCAAAGTGTGGGCTGACATGTCCTGAAGGTGGGGATGGGGAGAAGGGACAAGGAGGGGAATCAGTCATGGGGCACCATGGAACGTTTCAAAATCTCAAGGAAATCACAAAAAGACTCAGCATCCAGCTGGACACTGCAAAATCAGGGTCAAAGCATGCCGCATTTCCCAATTAACTGGAGCTAGGTTTCTTTGGATGGCGTCACCTTTGCAAAGCTGGCTTTTCAACAGCTGCGACATCAAGCAAGCACTGTGTAGAATCAGTGTGGAAGGGTGAAACTGATGGTGATGGCAACCTGATCTTGAGGGATGTGTGGAGCTGGGTCGTGTCCCACTGGTCAGTGGTGAGGATTATTTCAGAATCAAATACAAACATTCTTTTTTCTGTCAAAACCACATGTATTACTATCTTGCATGACTACTAAGATGTCAGGACATCTATTCAAACCAGATTTAATTGTCGATTATGCAACCTGGGCACTGGGATTTTCCACAGCTCCCTGGTGAAGGTAATGTGCAGGGGAAAAGGAGTACTCTGAAAATGGGTATAGGCTACAGACAGAAAACACTCTAGACTGAGACTGTTTTGGAATCCCAATCCAGAAAGAGTCTTGCTCCGACAGAAATCTGCTTCTGTAGCAGATCAGTGACTCACGCAGGGAAAGGCTGGAAACAGGACCACGATGGGAGGTTCTGCCGCCTTTTGCCGCAGGGAGACTCTACTATGGGATCTACTATGGAGCTACTCAGAGTACGAGTCTGTGTAATGCAGCCTCCCTCTGGGGGCCTCTCAGAAATGCACAACATCAGGCCCCATCCCAGATCCATTAAGTCAGAGCCTGCATTTTAACAAGATTTTGAAGCAGTTCCCATGCATGTTGAAGTTGGAAAAGAACTGGTTTATAAGTCACACGCTGATTTTATGAAACAAACCCACACGTGTTAATCAAGATAGAACCTCTGAAGGAGATGTCCGTCCATTTCAACTTAGTACCTGCACCCTCCCACTCTCTCCCTGATCCTGCTGGTCAGAGGAAGATTCTATCACCATCTCCTACCATGGGAATCTTTAGCTTTCCCCCCTCTACTGGTCCCTTTCACAGTGTTTAAAAGACCTAAAGATTCACCCCATATCTTTAAGATATTCCTTTTTAACCTTGACCTTGCAGGTTCCCTCTATTACCAAAAATCTCTTTCTCAAAGCTCTGGGGAAAAGTTGGTGATGCTGAAAGCCCAGCTTCTCTGTGCACCTTTGCTGAATTGAATCTTGGAGACAGAGTTTGGGGTGAAGTAGAAAAGGATAGCTTTATTGCTCTGCCAGGCAATGTACACAGGGAGCTCCTGCCTTGAAAAACTGTGTGTCCCAACCTGGGAGGACTTGATTAGGAGTTTTATACTTCCTGGGGTTGCAAAGAGTCTGACACTACTGAGCTGACACTACAGAACTGAACTGAATACTTCAAGGGTGGGGTTGCTGATAAGGTTGGGGTGTGTGCAGAGTCTTAGGTAGTCAGATCTCCTAATCCTAATGAGCTTCTCTGGCTCCTTTAATCTTGCCTCAAGTGGTTTCTTCATTGCTTCTTTCTTGATTCAGTTCAGTCACTCAATCATGTCTGACTCTTGCGACCCCATGGACTGCAGCACGCCAGGCTTCCCTGTCCATCACCAACACTCGGAGCTTGCTCAAACTCATATCCATCAAGTCGGTGATGCCATCCAACCATCTCATCCTGTTGTCCCCTTCTCCTCCTGTTTTCAATCTTTCCCTGCATCAGGGTCTTTTCCAATGAGTCAGTTCTTCACATCAGGTGACCAAAGTTTTGGAGCTTCAGCTTCAGCATCGATCCTTCCAATGAATATTCAGGACTGATTTCCTTTAGGATGAACTGGTTTGATCTTCTTGCTTTCCAAGGCACTCTCAAGAGTCTTTTTCAACACCACAGTTCAAAAGCATCAATTCTTTGGTGCTCAGTTTTCTTTATTGAATTCCCTCATAGCTCAGTCAGTAAAGAATCTGCCTACAATGCAGGAGACCCTGGTTCAATTCCTGAATGGAAAAGATCCGATGGAGAAGGAAATGGCAACCCACTCCAGTATTCTTGCCTGGAGAATCTCATGGACAGAGGAGCCTGATGGGCTACAGTCCATGAGGTCACAAGAGTCAGACATGACTTAGCAACTAAACCACCACCAGTTTTCTTTATGGTCCAACTCTCATCCATACATGACTACTGAAAAAACCATAGCTTTGACTAGATGTAACATGAAATTAAAAACTCTTACTCCTTGGAAGGAAAGTTATGACCAACCTAGATAGCATATTCAAAAGCAGAGATATTACTTTGCCAACAAAGATCTGTCTAGTCAAGGCTATGGTTTTCCCAGTGGTCATGTATGGATGTGAGAGTTGGACTGTGAAGAAAGCTGAGCACCGAAGAACTGATGCTCTTGAACTGTGGTGCTGGAGAAGTCTCGTGAGAGTCCCTTGGACTGCAAGGAGGTCCAACCAGTCCATTCTAAAGGAGATCAGTCCTGGGTGTTCATTGGAAGGACTGATGCTAAAGCTGAAACTCCAATACTCTGGCCACCTAATGCAAAGAGTTAACTCACTGGAAAAGACTCTGATGCTGGGAGGGATTGGGGGCAGGAGGAGAAGGGGATGACAGAGGATGAGATGGCTGGATGGCATCACCGACTCGATGGACATGAGTTTGAGTGAACTCCGGGAGTTGGTGATGGACAGGGAGGCCTGGCGTGTTGCAATTCATGGGGTCACAAAGAGTTGGACACGACTGAGCGACTGAACTGAACTGAACTGAACCTTTGTCTCTGCTTTTTAATAAGCTGTCTAAGTTGGTCATAGCTTTTCTTTCAAGGAGCAAGTGTCTTTTAATTTCATGCCTGCAGTCACCATCTGCAGTGATGTTGGAGCCCAAGAAAATACAGTCTATCCCTGTTTCCATTGTTCCCCATCTATTTACCATGCAGTGATGGCAACAGATGCCACGATCTTAGTTTTTTGAATGTTGAGTTTTAAGCCAGCTTTTTTACTCTCCTCTTTCACTTCATCAAGAGGCTCTTTAGTTCTTCTTCACTTTCTGCCATAAGGGTGGTATCATCTGAATATCTGATGTTATTGATATTTCTCCTGGCAATCTTGATTCCAGCTTGTGCTTCATTCAGTCCAGCATTTCACTACTGATGTACTCTGCATATAAGTTAATTAAAAAGTTTCCTTCTCTTGATTAGCAACTATTTGATAATTTGCCCTTTGGAACTCAAGGAAGGTCATGGAGGCTGGAATCTTTCCTACAAGAAATGGGGGACAAAAAGAGGTCTTTGTATCCAGGTCCCACTCAGTTTCCTTGACTGCACCTGTTAACAACATGTTATCTTTCCCATTCCTCAACTCCCTGACTTCCACTCTCATCACCTCAGCTTCTTCTCTGCTCTTAACTGTCGATGGCCTCCTACTTCTAGAACACCTTCTCCTACACTGATTTCTTACGAACTGTTTCATTCTTGACCAATCCTCCCTACTCCAACTTTAAGAAACACTTTCAAGTCTTGACTTTGATGACCTCTTCCTACCTCTCTGCTCTAACACACCATTTTCTCAGCAGAAGCTTCTTTCTAGCCCTATCCCTGGTCTTCTCCATAGTTTCCCACCAGGGTGGCCTTCTTACCTCATTGTCTGCATTATCCACTGGGACCTCATCTCTCTGTGAATGCATCCCTATGTCTCCACCCCAGATCTTAATCTTTCTCATCAGAGAGTCCTATTTGATTGTTGTCCTTGCAACCTTCAATCAATGGATGAAAAATGAAACTCATTTTCTTTTCCCATCCCATCCACATCAACCCTAGCCCACCTCTGATGTCCCTCGTGTTAGTGAAAGTCATCACCACACACCTATTGCACACACCATTGATCTGTAGCCAGCCTTGAGCCTTCTCTTCCTTATTCTCCGTATTCAGTCACTGAATCCTGTGCTTCTATTCCTTAAACTGTTTCAAATCTACCTTTCTCTCCACATCATCACCCTTCAGGACACTCTCATCTCTTGAGTCACTCACTTTGACAGCAACCTTACTGATATCCCTGCCTTTACTTGTTCCCTCCAGGTCATGCTTCCCATTAATCTCCACCAGTTCAGAGTGGTGCTTCTGGAATGGAAATATTATCATCTACTTCTTGGATATCCAATGCCCAGAAGATAAAGTTCAAACTCCTTAGTATGATTTCCAAAGTCAATTGTGACCTGGCCTTTCAAGCCACCTTGTAAGTCTTCCCCCAGTACAATGTGACAGGAGACATTTCAGATTTTCTCTCATTCTTTTTCATTCTCTCTCCCCATCCTCCCCTCAGTCCTTTCTACCCATATTCATATTTGTATATATTTTTTCAATAAAATATAATACATATAATCTCTACCAGCAATATTCTTCCCTTCTTTGTCTCTGGCTAATTTCTCTTCTCCTGTCATGTCTTAAACCTTACTTCTCTTTGAAAGTCTTCCCTGACCCCTTAACACAAATTTAGGGGTTTCTTTAACTACACAATTTCCATAGTCAACTTGCATAACACTTATTTTGTTGTGTGTTTAATTGTCCCCGTGTGGGTAAAGATTGCGTCCATCTTTCTCACTATTTCTTCTGATACTGAGCACGGTTTCTAGTGCACACTAATGACATAGTATTTGATGTCAGATCTGACATTTATTTTGTACTTATTATGTACCTGATGCTCTTCTAAACATACTATGTAAATTTACTCATTTAATCTCACAACTAGCCCTTGAAGAGTCCAGTATTATCCCCACTTAGGGAAGGGTAAACAGCCACAGAGAAGCTAAGTAACATGTACAAACAGCTAATAAGTAACAGACCCAAGATTCAGATACAGACAGTCTGGCTACAGAGACCATGCTCTTAATGTTGATTCTTGATGAAACATATGAGGATAAGTGAAGGGGTGGGAGTCTAGATAAAAGGTAGAGGGGTCAAATTTACTTCCCCACACCAGATAGCAGAGATGGGCTATAGCTACGGATGCCCTTTGAATCTTCCGACTCCAAATTTTATGCCTTTAGTGACTGTTCCGCACTGTCCCTTATATTTTTAATTGTTTTAAAAGCAAATGCAGTTTTGCTCTCTGTGGACACTGTTTTAATAAGCCTATTTAAATATTCATAATTCAAATGCAGAATCCCCTGCTGCAGTCTCCCATGAGTCACAGACTTCAGTCCGTGGCCTCTGCTCTCTCTGTACAGACCTGGTGAACTGGCTGGCCACCCATTTATGCCACTTCCTGTCTGATCAGACTCTGAACAGACTGCTGAGCCAGGGGGTTATGAGAATCTGTCATTGCTTCCAAAATATTAATTGGATGGTGATATTTTTGCTCAATAGACAGCTGGTTCATAACCTCACTGGGAAAGTGCAAAATGGTGATTTAAAAAAAAAAAAAAGTGGCTCAATTCTAGGAGAAATGAGAATGTTTCAGAATATCTCAGGAGTTAACTGAGCTGCTGATTTTTTTTTTTTCTCTTCATTCTCTCAAATGCACATTTACTGAACATCATTCAATCCTGGAACAAGATGTTTGAATTCAAATCTGTGACTCTCAGGCATTCCTCAAACTTCTCCTGTATCCTCATTGAAATCAAATGTGGAATTCAGGTCCTACATTTTTTATCCAAAGTGTGAAGTGAAGTGTTCTGTCTGACTGACACCATTGGTATAGCCTGCCAGGCTCCTCTGTCCATGGAATTCGACAGGCAGGAATTCTCCTTCCATTTCCTTCTCCAGGGGATCTTCTCCATTCAAGGATGAAACCTGGGTCTTCCACACTGCAGGCAGATTCTTTACCGTCTGAGCCGCCAGGGAAGCCTCTCTTAATTATCTTTGGTTTGGAGGTAAATTCTATTAAATTTTATATTCTTAGTGTCCACATTAATGCCACTTACATATCTTTTCCCTGAATAAACTCTGGAAAGATAGAAAGAAGAAAGGGAGGAAAGAAAGAAAGAAGGGAAAAAGGAAGGAAGGAAAAGTTTATCGTAAACCCTCAAAGGTCTTTCCTTTCTTTGTGTGTGTCTGGATGTGTGTGTGTGAGGGGAGAGAGAGATTGATTTAAGGACTTGGCTCATACAATTCTGAAGGCATAAAAGCTATCATCTCCAAAATATGCAGATCTGGCAGACTGCAGACTCAGGAAGTGTCAGTGCTGCAGTTTAAGTGTGAAGGCAGTCAGCTGGCAGAATTCCTTCTTGCTTGGGGGAGGTCAATTTTTTGTTCAATTGGGACCTTCAACTGATTGGACGAGGCCCACCCAGTCATGGATGGCAGTTTGCTTCACTCAAAATGCACAGATGTAAGTGTTAATCTCATCCAAAAACATTCCTACAGAAACATCCAGAATAATATTTGACCACATAGGTGGGCACGATGGCCCAGTCAGATTGACACACGAAATTAACCATCATAGGTGGTTTTCTCCAAACCCACCTCCTTTCCAGAACATCAGAATGTGGCCAAGGTTGGGAACAGGGCCCACTGAAGAAGCACTTAGTTCAGATGATGTCCTAGTAGGGTAGAGTGGCCACCAGTACAATACGACTGGTGTCTTCCAGAGAAGAGAAAAGGGACTTCCCTGGAGATCTGGTGGTTAAGAATCCACCCTGCAATGCAGGGCACGTGGGTGAGATCCTTGGGTGGGGAACTAGGATTCTATATGCCACAGAGTAACCACACCTGCACGCCACAACTGAGTCCGTGACACAGCTAGAGAGTCCATGCACAGCAACAAAGATCCCACATGATAAAATGATGACCCAGCAAGCCGCAACTGAGACTCAACGCAGCCAAATGAATAAATTAGCTAAAGTATAAATATTTTTTTAAAAGGAGAAGAGAAAATACAGAGCCAGAGATGCTTTGGGAGAACACTGAAAGTGTTAGTTGTTCAGACATGTCCAACCCTTTGCAACCTCATGGACTGTAGCCCACCAGGCTCCTCTGTCCATGGGATTTCCCAGGCAAGAATACTGGAGTGGGTTGCCATTTCCTTCCCCAGGGGAACTCCCCCACCCAGGGATCAAACTCAGGTCCCCTGCACTGCAGGCAGATTCTCTACCATCTTAGCCACCAGGTGTGATGACAAAAGGCAGAGATTGGAGTGAGGTGTCAACAAGCCAAGGACAACCAAGGATTTCTGGCCAGACCAGAAGTTAAATGATGGCAGGAAGCAGGTTCTCCCCTAGTGCCCGCAGAGCGAGCAGGGCCCTGCCAACACTTGACTTCAGACTTCTGACCCCCAGATCTATGGGGGACTACCTTTCTGTTGCTGCAGGCCACCAGGTTCATGGCGCTTTATGATGGCAGCCCTAGGAAACAGATTCAATTGCTACACTACTATATATTAATAGCTTAAAGTGTGTAAAGGTAAAAAATCTCTTTGAGGATGGAAGTAAATAAATCATTGGGATTTTCTCTCCTAAGGGTGGGGACGTAGGGGCATGACCCCTAACTGAGACCTGGGACCTGTAGCGTGCAGAGACTGACAAAGCTGGGCTCCAGCAGAAAAGCCCCTGACAGGAGAGGGTAGACAGTGAGATGGACCAGCAGGGTCATCTGTGAAAGGAACGATGCCAACTGATGATGGAAGGGGCAGACACCTAACTTAGTCACTGTCTCTTTGATGCAGGTAGTTGTTTTGGAAAGCCTTGCAGGGGGATGTCTCAGAGTCACTCACAGGAGCCCAACGACACCTCCTGCAAAATCAGGAATACGAAAGAGAGTGCAAGCAGAGAGTCAGAGGGGTGGAGGGGAAGAACTGGATCCGATGTCACTCTGGGAGGGAATAGGAAGCGTCAGATGGCAGCCAGTAAATAAGATGTTACAGAGAAGCTTGAAAAGCCGGGTTTCTTCTCCTTTGTAAAGACTCTGCCGGCATCCCATGAAGAGGCTCAGTGACAGACACATTAAAACACCATTAAAGTGTGAAATAGAACACAGTGTGAAAATAGATTTAACCTTCACAGCGTATCGATCGCTACCCTGCGCCATGGCCAGGTTCTTGGACAACTGTTTTATAATAGGTTTTACTTATTTTTCCTGTTGCTATTCTGACTTCCTCTGAGGAGGATGTGATTTCTGAAAGCTCCTGACAGCGGAGAGAAGCAGGCTTGCTTCTCAGGGAGCATCTGGCCTTGGAGTGCTCCCACCAGTGGCTCCATGAACAGAGACCCGTGAAAGCGAGGGATGATTCTGGGGTGGCCGCTGGGGTGGCAGACACCCAGGCCTGAGACGGGGAACATTGCCAACTTCCCAGGGAGGGGAAAGGAGGGAGCGTTGGGTCCATACAATTGTAAATAATGGCAGGAGTGGGCTACCCACATCTCATGTGATTTAATTTAGGCACCCAAGGATGATGGACTATTTCTGCCTTGTAAGATGGCTGTTTGTCTGTTATTTTTTTTTTCTTCAGAGTGTGTATACACACACACAACTTTTTTCATAATAAGCAAGAAAAGAGATTCAGTTCCCTATGACAAAAATGATCAAGGAGCTATAACTCTCTAAATAATTTTCTGAATATTTTTTAGACCCACAAGAGAGGAGGTGAACGAGGAAGAACATAAGGACAGTAAAACCACCTACATTTCAAGGAAACATGCATATTTCATTTTTAAAAGTTATTCTTGATTGTGTTTCAATATTGCCTCTGTTTTATGTTTTAGTTTTTTTAGCCTTGAGGCATGTGGATCTTAGCTTCCTGACCAGGGATTGAATCTGTGCCCCCTGCATTGAAAGGTGAAGTTTTAACCACTGGCCCACCAGGGAAGCCCCTTATATTTGTAATGGCTCAGGGGACTCAGCAGATGGGAAGATGCATTTGTATCTCAGAATTAATAATCATAAGCTCAAGTACCCCTCTATGTGGGACTTGTAACAGTGCTTTTCTTCAGCCATCTTATCTGTAAAATGAATATCTAAGGAATAGCCCTTTCTTAAAGTGTAGCAGAATCAGAGAAAAATTGTAATGAAAAGAGCAGTATGTGGCAAAGCATTCAATACACTTGCATTATAGGCCATGGAATACCAAGGAGGCCAATATTGACTGATGCTCTCTGGGACCCACTAGACTACAGCTCCAAAAAGGTGGGAAAACTACCCATGAGGCTTATGGAAAACAGTTTCGAGGTTCCATAAAAAAATAAAAATAGAGCTATCATGTGACCTTGAAGTCCCACTCCTGGGCTTGTATCCGGAGAAAAACATGGTCTGAAATGATCCATGCAGCCCAGTGTTCATTGCAGCCCTGTTTACAACAGCCAGGACATGGAAGCAACCTAAATGCCCATCAACAGAGGAATGGAAAAAGAAGCTGTGGTGCATATATACAATGGAATGTTACTCAGCCGTTAAAAAGAATGAAATAATGCCATTGCAGCAACATGAATGGATGTAGAGATTGTCATCCTGAGTGAAGTAAGTCAGACGGGCAAGGAGAAATATTGCACACACCTCTTATATGCAGAATCTAAAAAGAAATGATACAAATGAACTTATTTACAAAACAGAAACAGACTCACAGACTCAGAGAACTAACTTTTGGTTCTCGGTGGGGGTCGGGGGGTGGGTGGGGGGAAAGGGTAGTTAGGGAGTTTGGGATGGACATGTACACACTGCTATATTTAAAATGAATACCCAACAAAGACCTACTGTCTGGCACAGGGAACTCCGTTCAACGTCATGCGGCAGCCTGGATGGGAGGGGAGTTTAGGAGAGAGTGGACACAGGTGTGTGTGTGGCTGAGCACTTGAAACTATCACACATTGTTAATCAGCCATGCTGCTGCTGCTGCTGAGTCACTTCAGTCGTGTCCGACTCTGTGCGACCCCATAGACGGCAGCCCACCAGGCTTCCCCGTCCCTGGGATTCTCCAGGCAAGAACACTGGAGTGGGTTGCCATTTCCTTCTCCAATCCATGAAAGTAAAAAGTGAAAGTGAAGTCACTCAGTCGTGTCCGACTCTTATCGACCCCATGAACTGCAGCTACCTGGCTCCTCTGTCCATGGATTTTCCAGGCAAGAGCTTAGAGACATGACAATTACCTACCCCATTTAACTGATGTTGTTTAGAATTCTTGTGTAAATAATAACTGCTAAATTAAATATAAATGAAGAATAACAACTCTAATAATGAAGGGGATTAAAAAAATGCTGTAGATCATATGATTTTCTAAGTAAAAAATTCAGTAAGATCTACTGAGGTCATTAAAATAATTGATTTAAATATATTTTCAATTAAAAAGTATATACAAAATACCAGTAATTTCCTGTATGAGAAATGTATCTGCTCTGGAAATAGAATAAGAAAAAGAACCCTCTCCCTCCAAAAAAGAGTGCATCCAATTGGGACCATAAATATTAAATAAAGTGTGAATAATTCTTATAGGAAATGTGTGGAACTCACATGAATAAAACTATAAAATATTATGTCATGTTCGCATATTGAGAGATTAATATTGTAAAGATCACAAATCATTCCAAATAATTTATGAATGTAATAAAATTCCAGTAGGATATTTCAGAGCATGAAAAATATCTTCAAAAAATATTATGTGGAAGAGTAAGTTGGGTAGATAGCTTGGGACTTTCTAAAATGAAGACTGACATCGGTTGACATGACCATCATATGTCAATCATTCATTAAGTGAATACTTGATTGTGTATTTTGTTTAGGGGATGAAGGGAGAGAATGGGCATGTTTCCTGAGTTCAAGAAGTCTAGAATCTAATGAGGGTGGGGGTAAAGGTAGTACAAAAATAATGACACAAATATTATGAATAGTTAATTACAAGTTGTTTGAGTGAACTCCAGGAGTTGGTGATGGACAGGGAGGCCTGGCGTGCTGCATTTCATGGGGTCGCAAAGAGTTGGACACGACTGAGCAACTGAACTGAACTGAACTGAACTCTAATGTATGCTTTAAAAGAAAGCTGCAGGCATGGAGAGGCAGCACCTGGTGATCTGTTGGTGTCCTCCAAACCAGAGGACACCACTCACTTTGGCACTCAGATGGTGTCGCTGGCCTGGTGTGTTGCTCGTGCAGCCTGAAACATCAGTCTTACTGGTGAGAGTGGTATTTAACCCAGGTCAAGGGGTGGGAAGGGCGAGAGTTACTAGTAGAAAGAAAACGGTCTTAAGGTCCTGTCATGTAAAGATCTGGGCACAGTCAAGAAACGAAAGGGGTCCAATGTGGTCAAAACGTGGAACTCCAGAGCCAGACACGGGGTAGGCATGGAGATCATAGTAAGTGGGGGCCATGCGTCGACCATGTAAAATGGAATAAAGGCTGACTGCTGTGATCCGTCTCCCCAAGGGCTCTGAACAGGGAAGCACATGATGTAATTCATGGTTTAAGGAGTTTATTTTTATTCCAGTTTGTGAAGAATGGTTTGGAATGGATGAAGAATGGACACAGTGAGATTAAATACTGGACTATGCAGTAATCCAGGAGAAAGGTGGTAGTATAATTACCCAAGGTGAGGGCACTGGAAACGGAAAGGAAAGGATTTGATAAATATTTTGAAGATAGTGTTCATGAGAACTGGTGACTGAATGGGAAGTCCAAAGGCCTACATAAAGTTGATATAACTTACAGATGTTCATGGGTGTAAAAAAGACAGACTGATTGTTGGAACAGAACAAAAAAGCAGAAACAGATACATAAGTATTATACAATAAAGTTGGCATTTTAAAATAGTGGGAAAGAAGGGATTATCCAAAAAAATAAATGTAGGCAATTGATTAAATTTTAAGGGGAAGAAGGAGAGAACTGAAGAAAGTGGAGATGTTTTGCAATTTACACCAAATAAAAACAAAGCATTTGAAGCACTAGAAAATAATATAGGTTTGCATTTTTACTGCCTTATCTTACTTCACTTTTTTCGTTTTTGCTTTTGGACATCAGCAACAAACATAATACATAAATACCCCTCAGTTCATGGCTCACTACCACCCACTGGCCTGTACAATATGCTCTCTTATTTTTTAATTCCTCCTCAGCCATCACTCCCATCTTAAATTCCTGGCTTCATACTCTCCAACCTCATAAAGTACCCACTCTAAGGTTCTACATAGAGTTAATGAGTAATACAAATGTTAATACATGAAAAGCCCATTAGAAAATATCACCCACTTTGTAACCAATGTTACAATTCTTAATATCGATGAATACTAATATTAAATTCATTACTAAGTTTTCCAATCCAAGAGTATACCTTATCTCTTCATTTAATCAAACATTTCTTTATGCTCTTTATTTCTTTTAGGATTTTTTACATAAATGCTTATTCATTCTGTGTTAGTTTAAACTCCAGTCACTTTGTGGCTTGTGTTGATATTTTTTAAAAATCTTGGCTTTTATTTCATTTTCTGATTATCCCCAGTATGGAAGAATGCTACTGATTTTTTTTTTTTTTTTTTTGCTACTGATTTTTAAATTTTATTTTTATGCTGAATTTGAAATAATCTCGGAGTAGGGAGAACTTTTTGTTTTTAACCCCTCACCCCCAGCACAGTGCCAAAGGCAGAACACATAAGAAAAACGTTTGCCAAGAAAACCTATTGAAGTCAAAATCATATGATAATTTAGGCAAAAAATTGCTACATATATGACAGAAAAGGAGCTTACACTCTAAATATATAAGATGTTATGACAAAACAAAAAGTAAAAATTGTCAAATATGGGTAAAGACCATGAAGAAACAATTCAAAATGAGAAACTGAAATATCTAGCACTTGAATTAATGTTCAGTTGTGCATGTAATCAAGGCCTGCAAATTAGTAGAAGACAGTAGTTCTTCACTATCATATCAGTAGTCAAGATTCGAGCCCTAGTGAAAGAATCTAAACACGATGTAAATTATGCAAAATGGGAAATCACTGGGTCAGTTCACTGGGAACATGGGGATGATTCTATCTTGAGTTCCGGGTGGAGCCAAAAGCTCATGGCTCACAGCTGTCACCTCCATTGGATTTTATTCCATAAGCTGATGTTGTCCACTTGGAGGGCAAGATTGCTGCCAGTGGCTCCTTCCAACCTAGCAAATGGAAATAAAAATCAAACAGTTCTCCTGAATGCCCACATATGAAAGCAAAGAAAACTTCTGATCCTGATTCATTCCTTCACCTATGCTGAAGGGAGAGTAACACTCTACAGACAAAAGGAAGCACATGAGAGGGTATTTTCCAATTCCTCAAAATTTAAAAACCACAGACTGTAATGAACAAACAAACAAAACTGAGTACACTGATTGAATGTGGAGAATGTCAGCTATGGATGATGCACTCTCTCTCAGGCACCAGGAAGACCTCATCACACTGAGCGTCACTGCCCACACCACTACCAAGGACCTGCAGGCTGGCTAGCATGATTTGCTTGAGACCCTACATCATGGTCCTTGGAGAGCAAAATTGTTTGCAGAAAGAGAAGAAGCAATTCTATTTTGCAGGACAAAAGCAAGCATTACACAGGTCTGAGATGGGGAAAGGAGAAGGATGGTGGATCCAAACTCTGCAAATGTAAGTTTCTCACAGTGAACAACGTGGTCTGTGCTGAAGGTTAGTTATGAATACCATTTTGAGTAAGTGAGAAGCCCCTCTCACTTTTATTTTTTTGCCCTACCAATTGATAGCTTGGCAGGTTTATGGCCTGTGTCCTTTAGAAATCCCACCACACAGCTTAGAGATTTCATTCAGCCGAAAGGCAATCAGTAGCTCAAAGGCCATTCAGGGCCTCTACTGCAAAACGAAATGTTTTGTTTCAAGAAAAGTACAAAACACCAAGTAAATTGAGCCTACAAAGGGATGATCTGAAGACTGCAGAGAGCAAGTTAATGAAATTCCATACTCCCTTGGAACTTTTCAGAAAAGCTGAATTCCCTTTGACAACAAATCTGCCACCTTCTAAATTGAAAGACCTTCAAATGGGAAATGGCACTTGCAACTCTGCCTTGAAAGATGAGGCCTCCCTCAGGTTTGGAAAGTTTCTCTGGCCATATGGTTATCTACCTCCTGCTTTGAATGGGGGACGTCTGAGCACACAGAAAGAGAACTGACAAGTTGGTAAGAGTCTGCTAAGTCATAAAAGGAGAGGAGTCCTGGGACCATCTTCTTTCCACTGGTTGGCCCTGGACTTGGAGTTCCACGGAGGGTGTCACAGTTCCCTTAAAAGAAATTTACTAAATGTCACCTGCAGGTAAACACCCTGAAGGATTGAATATTATTTTCAATTTTCTTATTGGAAAGGCAGAACTACCTTATACCTCCATCATTTTGTCTTCATAACACCTAGCTACAAGACTTGGCGGGTAGCAGACTCTCATAAGTGTCGACCAGCTAATGGAATGCTATGCTATGCTAAGTTACTTCAGTCGTGTCCAACTCTGTGCGACCCCATAGACGGCAGCCCACCAGGCTCCCCCGTTCCTGGGATTCTCCAGGCAAGAACACTGGAGTGGGTTGCCATTTCCTTCTCCAATGCATGAAAGTGAAAAGTGAAAGTGAAGTCGCTCAGTCGTGTCCGACTCTTCTCGACCCCATGGACTGCAGCCTACCAGGCTCCTCCATCCATGGGATTTTCCAGGCAAGAGTACTGGAGTGGGGTGCCATTGCCTTCTCTGGCTAATGGAATGAATGAACATAAATGAATGAACTATATCTAGGCAGTGCTCACATTCCATTTAGCTTCATTCTGTTAAAATTAACATTCCTACTGTATGTCCACCTGCAAAGCCTCTGAGTTAGGTGAGAGGGGACCACAATTCAAATAGAGATGAGGTGACTATACGCATTGTTAAAATATAACGTGGAGGAACATAGGTGCCATCGGAAAGGAACAAGCTGATGTATGAGGTCAAAAGCTGACAGGCTTATGCACAGTTATGGGGATCAAAACACTTTCTTAAAAAAGTGAGATAAGCATACATTAATGCACATATGTGGAATCTAGAAAAATGGTATAGATGATCTTATTTACAAAGCAGAAATAGAGACACAGACATAGAGAACAAACATTAAAAGACACTTGCTCCTTGGAAGAAAAGTTACGACCAACCTAGAGAGCATATTAAAAAGCAGAGACATTACTTTGCCAACAAACGTCCATCTAGTCAAAGCTATGGTTTTCCTAGTAGTCATGTATGGATGTGAGAGTTGGACTATAAAGAAGGCTGAGCACCGAAGAATTGATGCTTTTGAACTGTGGTGTTGGAGAAGACTCTTGAGAGTCCCTTGGATGGCAAGGAGATCCAACAAGTCCATCTTAAAGGAAATCAGTCCTGAATATTAATTGGAAGGACTGATGCTGAAGCTGAAATTCCAATACTTTGGTCACCTGCTGCAAAGTACTGACTCATTGGAAAAGACCCTGATGCTGGGAGGGATTGGGGGCAGGAGGAGAAGGGGACAACAGAGGATGAGATGTTTGGATGGTGTCACCAACTCAATGGACATGAGTTTGAGTAAACTCTGGGAGTTGACGGTGGACAGGGAGGCCTGGTGTGCTGCAGTCCATGGGGTCACAAAGAGTCGGACACAACTGAGAAACTGAACTGAACTGAACCTGGGGGAAAGCGGGGGATGAATTGGGAGGTTGGGATTGACACATATGCACTATTTTTTTAAATACAGAGTTTAATCATCTTTTTCTAGAAGCTAACAGCCTAAATGTTCAATAAAGTAATTTTTTTACTCAATAGAAAGAGCATGATGTTGAGAAAAAAGGCTAACAATATTTCTTACACATTAGCAAATGACAGAGTCTAGTCATTTGGAAGAATGACAGGTAGCACTTGGGGCGTCCTACAGACACGTATACACTATTGACACTGTGTATAAAATAGACAACTAACAAGAACCTACTGTCTAGCACAGGGCACCCTACTCAGTGCTCTGTGATGACCTAAATGGGAAGGAAGTCCAAAAAAAGATGGGATATATGTAAACATAGAGCTGATTCACTTTGCTGTTCAGCAAAAACTAACACAACATTGTAAAGCAGCTACTCTAATAAAGATTAATTTAAAAATACATAAATAAAAAATAAAGAATTGTGATATGGGAAAAAACACTAAAAATAACTTATTGCCAATAAGAGAGAGAGAGAGTGGAGGGTCTGCTAGATGCAGGCAAGCAGTGTGTTTAGGATTAAAAAGCAGTGAAGTTTGAATGGAATCAAACACATTTCTAAGGACTTAACCTGTAGCTCAAATGGTAAAGAATCTACCTGCAATGGAGGAGACCAGGGTCTGATCCCTGGGTTGGGAAGATCATCTGGAGAAGGGAATGGCAATCTACTCCAGTAATCTTGTTTAGAGAATCCCATGGACAGAGAAGCCTGGTGGGCTACAGTCCATGGGGTCACAAAGAGTCGGATACAACTGATTGACTAATACACACACACACACACACAAACACATTTCTGGGAGATTGCTATTATGTGGGACTGGAAAGTTAGGTTGGAGCAAGGTACCTTACACCAACATGCTTCACTTACTGGAAAAGAAAGTTGATCATTTGTGTTATTATTGCTTTTTAAAAAATTATTATTGCTTATTTATTGCTCTATTTTTCATACTGGACTACAAGTTCCTTGAAAGCATGGACTAGATCCAGTTCCTGCCTGGCAGGAATCTCTATATGTATGTCTTCTAGTCCATACTTGTTTTTTTATTTGCTTAGTCGTGTCTGACTCTTTGCGACCCCATGGAAGGTAGCCCTCCAGACTCTTCTGTCCATGGGATTTTCCCAGCAAGAGTACTGGAGTGGGTTGCCACTTCCTTCTCCAGGGGATCTTCCCAACCCAGGATCAAACCCATGTCTCCTGCACTAGCAGATGGATTCTTCACCACTGAGCCACCAGGGAAACGTCCTAGCCTATAGTTGCTCAGTTACTAAGTCTTGTCCACCTCTTTGCGACCCCATGGACTGCAGCAGGCCATGCTTCCCTGTCCTTCAAAGCTCCTGGAATTTGCTGAAATTCACTTCCCTTGAGTTGGTGATGCTATCTAACCATCTTATCCTCTGCTGCCCGGTTCTCCTTTTGCCATCTCTCTTTCCCAGCAACAGGATCTTTTCCAATGAGTCGGCTCTTCCCATCAGGTGACCAAAGTATTGGAGCTTCAGCATCAGTCCTTCCAATGAATATTTAGGGTTGATTTCCTTTAGGATTGACTGGTTTGATCTGATCTCCTTGAAGTCAATCCTAGTCCATAGAGTTGCTCCTTATAGGGAGAGTCCTTGCCCAAGGCAACTGCTGAAGAGACTGCATTGAAGAGAGCTGTTTAGAGCAGCGGTTCTGACCCAAGTCTCTATCAACACCCCTCCTCAGGGAGCAGGAAGGAAGCCAGCCACTCAGATCCATTTCCTTTCTTTGTCTTTGGCATCACCTTCCCTGCTGAGAATGGGGATTTTGTTTGCTCCTCTTCACCCCAAGTCTTAGAGGAGCAGGCTATGCCCATGTTCAGGAGGCCTCTGGTATCCAACACTTTCTGGGGCTGGCTGGAAAAGCCTAGTTACTTCTGGGGTTCAATATGAGGAAGCCCACTTGGCCTCATTCTTCAACAGTGGTATTAAGTATCTATTTTTATCTCCATTTGTTTGACTCCTCCAACTATTTCTTGGTGGTTTCTGAATTCAGGTGGAAAAGAAGATATGATAGCCCTCTTCATTGCTATCAAAAAAAAGTTTGTGTGCTGGAAAGAATGAATGCATGATTTACTTACTGAAGCCCAGTGGATGCAAGAGGCATCAGAGTCACCACACTGTCACTCAATTGCTCTGTCAAGGACCAGCTATGACCTCGTGCACTTGGTAATTGAATCTTACTGTGACATCCTTGTCCATGGGGTCTCTATGGGTCGGACACAACTGAGCGACTTCACTTTCACTTTTCACTTTCATGCATTGGAGGAGGAAATGGCAACCCACTCCAGTGTTCTTGCCTGGAGAATCCCAGGGACAGCGGGGCCTGGTGGGCTGCCATCTATGGCGTCACACAGAGTCGGACACGACTGAAGCGACTTAGCAGCAGCAGTAGCAGTGACATCCTTTGGGTCACCATTAATAGATCACTTACTCCTTCTTGCTTTGGAATATTTGATTATTTCCTTTTTCTCTTCTTTTATGTAAAGGCTGTTTCTCAATTCCTGGAAATAGTCCCATCACCTTTTACTCTTTGAATACCATTACTTCTCTTTCCCCACCAACACCACTTCCTACAGCTGTTACCTCAGTGACGTCTGGTGCCCATTTCTGAAGCCAGGAATTCTAACAATCCTTGAAATTAAGAATAAAGGAACTGATTGTTCCAGCATGGCCAGCAGCACAGGGACACACCTGTTACTCAGAATTTAGTGTTTGCAGTTTAGAGACCAAGCCCTTGTGTTCCTACTTCTTCCACATACTACTCACTGGGTGAATGTCATACTTCCTGGATTGAAGACCAAGAAGGTTCCTTTTCTGTTTTTTTAAAACTCACATTTGACTTGGATTTGTTTATTGCTACTTCTAAAAACTGGACATTGCATTTTATCAAGCACATGGCAACTAAATAAAGAAACTGACCTGCATTTCAAAGCTTGTGTTTGAGGGTTCAAGTAGCTTTCTGAAATTGGATGGCCATCTCTAGTTCCAAAGTTTCTTTAAAAATGATGAAACCCGGGATCACTAGGAGTAAACTAAGCTGCAGGTTGGGAATATGACTGAAAAAGTGAAAAAGATTAAGAGCTCAGTTTCTACAGATGTCTGGATGGAAGTGACTGAGCATCAGCACAGGATTTTTTTTTTTAAGAGGCAGGTAGAGCCCACTGAAAATGGAAAAACAATTAAAAATATATTGAAAGTAGAAAGAAAAAGAGAAATCATTTCTAATTAATTCTGGTGCCCTGCTCAACCCCAGCCTCTTTGTAATCCTACTGGGAACATCTTTATTGATCTAGAGGTCCTGCAGCAGACTTCTGATGCTTATCTCAGCATAAAAACAGGCTCTTGTGATGAGCAGTGATTTAATTACATGACAATCACCATTAACAATGCATGGCGAATACCAAAAATACGCAGAGCAAACCTGGCAGTGATAAATGCAAAGAGGTGCCATTGACTTTCAGTCAAGTTTCTGGCTAAAATTCCACTGATATCTCTCTCATAGGAAAGAATGATACTCAGTGACTTGAAATATCTAAGAACTGACTTCACTGGTTCCTTTTTAGGTAACAAAAAGGAGGTTTAAATTTTAAAATATTAATTTGTATTATGTTAGTAAAACCTATTTCTAAAACCTGTGAAATAGACCTAGAGTTAAACTTTTCCACACAAATACGAGGCTTTAAAAGGCAGATAATTTATCTTTTCTTAGATCCTCAAGACTCACTTAGTTTTTAAGTCCCTAGTCAGTATTCAAAAATTATGGATGGAACTAGTGGAAATTGAATACATTTTCACAATAAGTATCCATTCAGAATAAAAGTTGAAGCGTCTTCAGATACATACACCTTGGCTTTTAGATATGTCAAAGCATGAATTTTAAGTCTAGACACACTGAAAACAGGAAAATACATTCCATTCTTTGTTACTATACTCAGTTGGATTAATCAAAGCTAATTATTAGTTTAGAAAGATTATATCATAATGTTAATTGATAGTTTGTTTTACAGCATTTGAGCAGATAAATATGATAAGGGCCAAAACTTTGTGCTTAATCAGGTTTCATAAAATCTTATTAACTGTTTTATATATAGCAGTGTGTATGTGTTAATTTCAACTCCCAATTTATGCCCCTCTGCCTTTCCCTTTTGGCAATCATAAATTTGTTTTTGAAGTCTATGATACAAATAAATTCATTCGTATCATTTTGTAGATTCCGTATTATAAGTGATATCATATAATATTTGTCTTTATCAGCAAGGACATACTGGAGAACTCTACTCAATATTCTATAATAACTTACATGAAAAAAGAATCTGAAAAAGAACGGCTGTATGTATTTGTATAACTGAATGACTTTGCTGTACACTTGAACTAACATAGCTTTGTAATATAGTCCAATATAAAATAAAAATTAAATTTAAAAACTCTGATTAATTGAACATGATAGAATTACTCAGCTGTCGTGAGAGGTTAATAACATGAAAGCCTAGTACAGATGAGAGTAAACAAACAAGAGCTGAGAGAGTGGAGGAAGAAGCTTTGCAGATGAAACCTGAAGAGAAGCATCTCAATGAATGGAACACAGCAGTACCAAGGGGGACAGGAATGCTGGACAGGAGAGCGCACCAGTGGGGTCATCCACAGCAGTGGAGTGGAGAAGGGAATTACTTTGCCTTTGGCATCCTTCAAATAGCTCAGCTTGGAGCCGACAGGGTATTAAGGGGCATGGGAAGAGTGTCAAGGAAGAGGGAAATTCACAGAAAGTTTAAACAGAGACACACCAGCATGATCTCAATTTATAAGCTGCTGGTTTCTCTTTTGAGAATACATGAAATTTCTAAAGAGAGTTAAGGTAGCACATGTTCTGGAGCCAGACTGGCTGGATATAAAGTTCAGCTCTGTTTCTTACAAGCCATGTGACCCTGAACAATTTCCTTAACCCTCTGAGCTTCTGTTTCCTAATGCGGGGGGTAATAATTGTACTACCTCACAGTTCTTTTGAAGACTAATTAATTATCATGTTTAAAATATTTAGACTAGTGCCTGTTAAGTGTTAGCTATTAGTGGCATTGACATTTACAGTGTGGTATCGGCAAGCCCCGGAGAAGGCAATGGCACTCCACTCCAGTACTCTTGCTTGGAAAATCCCATGGACGGGGGAGCCTGGTGGGCTGCAATCCATGGGGTCGCTAGGAGTCGAACACGACTGAGCAACTTCACTTTCACTTTTCACTTTCATGCATTGGAGAAGGAAATGGCAACCCACTCCAGTGTTCTTGCCTGGAGAATCCCAGGGACGGGGGATCCTGGTGGGCTGTCATCTCTGGGGTCGCACAGAGTCAGACTTCATGCATTGGAGAAGGAAATGGCAACCCACTCCAGTGTTCTTGCCTGGAGAATCCCAGGGACGGGGGATCCTGGTGGGCTGTCATCTCTGGGGTCGCACAGAGTCAGACACGACTGAAGTGATTTAGCATAGCATAGCATTGGCAAGCCCAGAACAATGTTTTCCTGATTCTGGAATTTGGGAAGACTCACAATCTATAACGGAATCTGCCTACTTGAACTAAAGTGTACTGCGGCCAGGCACCCTCTTCCCAGATTCACAGAGATTTCCTTTCAAAGACACATTAGCAGAAGAAACCCACAGCTCTTGCCTAGAACAGTCAATCCAATGCTTCATTCCAAACTAAGAAGAATCAAAAATGAATCCACAGACCCATGAGGAAAGCAAGCAATGTGACAGAAGGACTGACATGGAAGAAATAGATGACTCAGGAAGACAGATAAAAATTCAAATTAAAAAAAGAACATTCTACTGTCTTCAGGTTTGACAAGATGATTTTTAAAAATAGATGGCTATGGAAAAAATTCAGTTCAGTCTCTCAGTCATGTCCGATTCTTCGCCACCCCATGGACCGCAGCACACCAGGCTTCCCTGTCCTTCACCATCTCCTGGAGATTTTCAAACTCATGTCCATCAAGTCGGTGATACCATCCAACCATCTCATCCTCCATCATCGTCTTCTCCCACTGCCTTCAATCTTTCCCAGCATCAGGGTCTTTTCCAATGAGTCAGTTCTTCACATCAGGTGGCCAAAGTACTGGAGCTCCTGCATCAGTCCTTCCAATGAATATTCAGGACTAATTTCCTTTAGGATTGACTGGTTGGATCTCCTTGCAGTCCAAGGGACTCTCAAGAGTTTTCTCCAACACCACAGTTCAAAAGCATCAATTCTTTGGCACTCAGCTTTCTTTATGGTCCAACTCTCACATCTATACATGACTACTCGAAAAACCATAGCTTTGACTAGATTGGACCTTTGTTGGTAAAGTAGTGTCTCTGCTTTTTAATATGCTGTCTAGGTTGGTCATAGCTTTTCTTCCAAGGAGCAAGTGTCTTTTAATTTCATGGCTGCAGTCACCATCTGTCGTGATTTTGGAGCCCAAGAAAATAAAGTCTCTCACTGTTTCCATTTTTTCCCCATCTATTTGCCATGAAGTAATGGGACTGGATGCTGTGATCTTCATTTTCTGAATGCTGAGTATTAAGCCAACTTTTTCACTCTCCTCTTTCACTTTCATCAAGAGGCTCTTTAGTTCTTCTTCACTTTCTACCATAAGGGTGGTGTCATCTGCATATCTCAGGTTATTGATATTTCTCCCAGCAGCCTGATTCCAGCTTGGGCTTCATCCAGCTGGCATTTTGCATGATGAACTCTGCACATAAGTTAAATAAGAAGGGTGACAATATACAGCCTTGACGTACATTTAGGTAAATCTTGTGAAATTGCTAGGCAGAGATTTCAGAGATTAGGAGTAAAAATTCCTTTAAAAAACTAAGCTAATGAGAAAAGGAAGAGATTGTCGACAAAATCTGAATTAGTTAGCTAGGGAACCCACTTCATGTCAGCCACTGGACTCAATGCCTTCAGAATTAATTCCAAAGGAAGAATTACTGTAAAAGCAGCACTGACCTATAACCTTTGAACCCTGGACAAATGTGAATGCTAAATAAACACATTTTCAGAAGGTAAAGGGCTAAAATACTTTACCTTCTGCATATTCTTTCTTAGAAAGCATTTTTTCTAGATGTATTTCAGCATACGAAAGAGAAGGACAGGGAGCTCAGGAACCCATAGGTAGGACGCAAGAGAGTAAGGAAGTGTTTGTTGTCTCTGGTAGGAGGGAGTTGTAGGTGTGGGAGAGCAAGGCAGGTGAGGGTGGGTGGGACAGTGGTGTTCTAATTCTAATCTTATATACAGAGGAGGGGAAACCCTGACTGAAGTTAACAGAACAAGAAATCCAGGCAAGTAGTTGAAAGGATTAGAGAAAAATGAAGTTCATTTATAAGCTGGAATTACTTCACAATGCAGAAATCTACATATTAAACATAGATTATTCTAAATTAGCAAAAAAGTATCATTTCTAATAATGATTAAAAAATACCTTGCACTTTTCCAAATTGCTTAAACAGCTGGCATCTCTCTCTTACTTCCTCTCTCCCCTGCTCTACTCTTTATCTGCGTGAAATTGCTAGTTTTTATCCATACAAAAATCTGCACTTTAAAAATTTTAATCCACACAGAAATCCAAGGCACAGCAAAATTATCTGACTTCAGTTCCCACAGCTAGGAAGTTAACTTTTCTCTTGGTCCAACATTAAAAACAAATCCTCCAGGATACTAATCCAGGCTAAATTTACATCCGAAAGGATAGTAGGTGGCAAGAGTGTATGCCAACGGGGGACCCTTCATTCATCAAGTACTAAAGTGCAAAATTGCACAAACTCACCTTTGTGGCAAATGATGACTGATGTAGTCCTTCACGTCAGTGTGAAAAACCTATTGATACGTGATGAATTCCTCGGGCGAATGCTTCTCATTAGCCTGACCTGTTGTCTATTTGCTGAAAAGCATATGTGCATTCCCAAATGTGCACACCTAACTTATATGCAGAGTACATCATGAGAAACGCTGGACTGGAAGAAACACAAGCTGAAATTAAGATTGCCGGGAGAAATATCAATAACCTCAGATATGCAGATGACACCACCCTTATGGCAGAAAGTGAAGAGGAACTCAAAAGCCTCTTGATGAAAGTGAAAGAGGAGAGTGAAAAAGTTGGCTTAAAGCTCAACATTCAGAAAACAAAGATCGTGGCATCCGGTCCCATCACTTCATGGGAAATAGATGGGGAAACAGTGGAAACAGTGTCAGACTTTATTTTGGGGGGCTCCAAAACCACTGCAGATGGTGACTGCAGCCATGAAATTAAAAGACGCTTACTCCTTGGAAGGAAAGTTATCACCAACCTAGATAGCATATTCAAAAGTAGAGATATTACTTTGCCAACAAAGATTCGTCTAGTCAAGGCTATGGTTTTTCCTGTGGTCATGTATGGATGTGAGAGTTGGACTGTGAAGAAGGCTGAGCACCGAAGAATTGATGCTTTTGAACTATGGTGTTGGAGAAGACTCTTGAGAGTCCCTTGGACTGCAAGGAGATCCAACTAGTCCATTCTGAAGGAGATCAGCCCTGGGATTTCTTTGGAGGGAATGATGCTGAAGCTGAAACTCCAGTACTTTGGCCACCTCATGCGAAGAGTTGACTCATTGGAAAAGACTCTGATGCTGGGAGGGATTGGGGGCAAGAGGAGAAGGGGACGACAGAGAATGAGATGGCTGGATGGCATCACTGACTCGATGGATGTGAGTCTGAGTGAACTCCGGGAGTTGGTGATGATGGACAGGGAGGCCTGGCGTGCTGCGATTCATGGGGTCACAAAGAGTCGGACACGACTGAGCGACTCATCTGATCTGATCTAATCTGTATAGTTCTTCGGCAGACTTAGTTCTCTGCAACTCACTAATATTAATAGAAAACAGACTCAGAGATCAGGCTCAGAAAGAAAAGAAAATCTATGAGTTGCTGTTGCTGTTTTTAGGTTTCAGCAGATTCAAATCTGCCTCTGCAACTCACAGCTTAATTGGTATTTCTATTATTATACAATTTCTAGCTTTATGGTTTCTAGTTCTGACATAATCATTTCCGAGTGTGAATTAGAAGGAATTTGACTTTAAATATACTATTAATTTAAATATACTATCAATAAAATGATCAATTACTTCAATCCAATCATGGCCCAAATCCAGAGAGGAAAATTTCCCAAACCAATCAGTTTAAATTTTAGTTTTAAGCTTCTTTTTGACAGCTTGTTCCAAAAGAATTATGTAATTATGATTGCTAACTTGTAATTTTCCGAATTTATAGGAGACAAGTCTAACATTGATAATTGAAACTGAGAATTGGGGAACTATGAACCCAAATGACATCTAATGATTAGTTTCAATGTCCACTTTCATTGAACACTGAGGCAGTGTTTTTACAAAACCAGATTGGCGTATCCCATGCCAAGAGCTTAAAATAATGCAAACATTTTATTCCCTGTGCCAGTGTTTAGGTTCTATTCCTAAATATTTCATCCTATTGCTTTAGCAGAGAAGCTGCGTTAGGGTGTATTGCAATTTTGCATTCAATATTTCAACAATTAGCATTAGTGACAAAGTCAAGAATTAGAGTTTGGGAGCTTGGCTCTTACTCCGCTGAGATGAGCTTCCTATCCAGGCCCCACTAAGGTAGGAGATACATGGGCCCCAGGCTGAACACTTTCCCTGCTCTGTGGACAAAACCTCCAAAATAATAGAAACTCCATAAAAGCAGGATGATGAAGGAGGCTGGGCCCTGCCCAGGTAAGAGATAAAATACTACATATTTCTCATTCTCAAAGTTAAGGAGACCTCCCCGACTACACATGTGTAGAAAGGTTCCTCAGAGGTTAGAAACGGTGGGGAGGCATCACTTGTCACTTCATAGTAAGTGATGTCAACTACCCATGAGCCTCTTTACCAGAATCCATCTTGGCTAAGAGATACATGCGCACACATGGGGATTTCCTGAGGTATTCCAAAGACGGCCTCAAGACCAGCCAAATCAAAATGATTGGCCATAGGAAACTCAGAGGAAATGGCCCACAAGACTCTCTCTAGGTCCACCCATGTGCCTATCCACACGTACTGTGCTCTGCTCCTCCTAATAAACACTTCACTGGTTTCACTACTTCCCATCTCTGTGGGAATTTTTTTCTGCAAAGCCAAGGAGCCAGGACCTTGTTGCTGGTCTAGTGGATAGGATTTGGTGCTCTTATCCCCATGACCGGCCTTAATCTCTGACCGGGAACTCGAAGCCTCACTTCAAGCTGCTGCGGGCCAAGGCCATTTGATTTCACTACCAAGTAAAAGAATTTCTTTTCTGCTAAATTGTTAAATTTAGGGTGGATTTATCTTCCTTCCATCCTTTCCCTCTGGAGCTGAGTATTCACTGGTCATGAGGCTCCTTAATGGAATTTCACAATGAAAAATGCTGTTGTTTAGTCACTAAGTCATGTCCAACTCTTTTGTGACCCCATGGACTATAGCCCACCAGGCTCCTCTGTCCATGGGAATTCCCAGGCAAGAATATTGGAGTGGATACACATTTTCTTCTCCAGGAGGTCTTCCCGACCCAGAGGTCAAACCTGCATCTCCTGCATTGGCAAGTGGGTTCTTAACCACTGAGCCAACAGGGAAGCTCTGTGATGGAGAATACCTTTGAGATAAACAAATGCCCATGACTCTCTACAGAGCCTAATTATTACTACTAATAAAGTTTTATATTAAAGTTTATTAAAGGGCAGATTCAGGTCAGGAACATGGACTTTCTGATTCCTAGTTTGATTTTCTTTATATCAACTCATGCTGCATTTGGGCCATTATTAAGGAGGTTGTTCCATTATACATGGGATGTGGGTTTTTTCCACACACTATTGTTTTTCAGTGATACTCTGAATAAATCAGGAATGTGATCATGTCTGTACGTGTGCATGCATGTGTAAATGTACAGGTGTAACAAGTATAAGAAATTCTGTTTTGAAAATAAGTATACATGACAGAATCTCCAAGAAAAAAAAAAAAAATAGAAATGTACTCTTACCCAAACTGGTTAATTTAGAGTAGAAAACCTTAGTGGATGTGATAGGCAGATTAACAGCACCTCATGAATATCTACATCCTCATTTCTAGAACCTGAAAATATGTTAGACTACATGGCAAGTGATTTCAGATTGCAGATGTCATTAAGTCACTAATCAGCTGGCCTGAAATATGGACATTATCCTAGATTATCCAAGAGGGGCCAAAAAATTTACAAGAGTGAGTCCCTAAGAATAGGAGAAGGACTTGGAAAACACATCAAGAAAAGATGGCAGAGTGAGAAAAACCCTTCCCAATATAGCTAGCTTCAGATACAGAGGAAGGGGAACTTCCTTGGTAGTCCCAGTGGTAAAGTCTTCACCTTCCACCGCAGGGGGTGTAGATTCAGTCCCTCAGTTCAGTTTAGTAGCTCAGTCATGTCCGACTCTTTTCGACCCCACGAATCGCATCATGCTAGGCCTCCCTGTCCATCACCAACTCCCAGAGTTCACTCAAGCTCACGTCCGTGGAGTCGGTGATGCCATCCAGCCATCTCATCCTCTGTCGTCCCCTTCTCCTCCTGCCCCCAATCCCTCCCAGCATCAGTCTTTTCCAATGAGTCAACTCTTCGCATGAGGTGGCCAAAGTACTGGAGTTTCAGCCGGAGCTAAAAATCCCACTTGCCTTGAGGCCAAAAAGTCAAAACATAAAACAGAAGCAATATTGTAACAAATTCAATGAAGACTTTAAACTAGGTCCCCATTTTTTAAAAAATCTTTAAAAGGAAGGATGGAAGAAGGGGTGCAGGAGCCACAGTGCTGGAACGGCCTTTAGTAGCTGGAAAAGGTAAGGAAAGAATCCACCCCTAGAGCCTCCAGGAGGAACCCAGCCCTGCTGAGCCCTTGACTTTAGCCTAAGTGAGATCATTTCAAACTTCCAGCCTCCAGAACTGTAAGATACATTTGTATTACTTTAAGCCACTAAATTTATGGTCATTTGTTACAGCAGTCACAGAAACTAATACAACAGGACTCTCTTCAATGCAACTTAGCTTTTTTAACCTAGCGAGGAGACACTACACCGAAATTAAACCTCACTGAATATTTCTGCTTATCAGTCAGACTGCTTTCTTAATAACTCTAGGAGACTTTACACTTCCAGACATTCTCACTCTGTTATTCTTTTAACTGATGGTAAAGGAAGGGAGAAAAATAGTCTGGGGTATATAGTGTTTAGCCAATTTCCATAAAAATGTTTATCTCTGTAAATAGTTGTTTTGCTAATTCAGCTAATGTGTTATGGAATTTCAGTAATGTGTATTTTCTGTTACATATGAGATTTGGATATCTACATTAGAATACACAATATGAAAGCAGTTGTTTATCGTTTCTTGCATATTTGCATCATCTTCCCTCATATTGTAACAACTGGCTATTATAAAGAAGATGAAAGTGATTCTTTGTTTTCTCAGATTCCTATTTTCTTTCATTATAACAAGTACTCAAACTTCCTGCTTTTACATAATTTAACACACAGTGATTAAGTTTACTAGAGCTTTACAATTTTTAAAATTGTGAAAACTGGGTAAACTATTTAGAACAGCCCTCCAATAGTTGTTGCTGTTTAGTTATTAAGTTGTGTCCGACTCTTTGCAACGCCATGAACTATAGCCCTTGAGGCGCCTCTGTCCATGGGATTTCCTATGCAAGAATACTGGAATGGGTTGTCATTTTTATCTCCAGGGGATCTTCCTGATTCTGGAATCAAACCCACATCTTCTGTGTCCCCTGCATTGGAAGGCAGATTCTTTACCACTCTGTTGTCTCTACTTTGAGTATACAAGTCTATTAAGGTCTTATGTACACTAGGGAACATGCCAGAGGGAATTTTTTTTTAATGAGAAAAAGAAATATAGATATATAGATAGATCTTTACATATATGGAGACGGCAATGGCATCCCACTCCAGTACTTTTGCCTGGAGAATCCCATGGGCGGAGGAGCCTAGTAGGCTGCAGTCCATGGGGTCGCTAAGAGTCGGACACGACTGAGTGACTTCACCTTCAGTTTTCACTTTCATGCATTGGAGAAGGCAACGGCAACCCACTCCAGTGTTCTTGCCTGAAGAATCCCATGGACGGGGGAGCCTGGTGGGCTGCCGTCTGTGGGGTTGCACAGAGTAGGACACGACTGAAGTGATTTAGTAGTAGTAGTTACATATACAGGTAGCGTACGTATAGATACATTGAAATATGTATATATATATATGGAAGACTACATACATAATTTTTAATCTATAGACAGATACAATTTTCTCAAAGCATTTCATAAAGACATGCAGAAAAACTACAATAGCATAATCAAAGCTCATGCAAAACGTGTCATCCAAACTAGATTATGTGACATCCTCATGAACCCCAAAATATAAACGAGTGAAGACAAACTACTGATAGCTTCAAAACCTACGTAGTGTCAACAGAGGAAGCACAGGGTATCTGATGGACCTGACATCAAAAGAACATCCAAATAGATACCCTGAGGCATAGGGCAGGCAATGCAAAGATGGTAGCTGAAACTAGGAACGACTTTGCACGCTCCAGTTTTGAGGTGAGTACATGATAAACTCTGAGGGAGCTGGAGCTGTCTGGGTACTATGAACTCTCCAATCTCAAAACTAATAAAGAGCTTCCTTCCAGAACAAAATCTGCTAGTGAGTCAGAAACTTCTATGAATGAAAAACAAAATTGAGTGGGACAGAGGCCAATAGGGTGAAAGAAAGAGGTTTAGATTCCAGACATCAGGAGGAGCAGAGGCAGCAGAACTCAAATTGCAAAGTCACATCTTTTTAATCTCTTTGGACAATAGCTGCGAAGCTATCCTGACCCATGTCCCCACATAAAAACTTCAGGGAAAATAATTCTAAGTAAAAGTGAACAATAAGATGTCAATTTATATCAACTTGGAAAAATTAGGCATGATGAACCAACCTTATTTCATACTACATGTCAAACTAAATTCTGGATTGACTTTAGACTCGAGGGTGAAGGTAATTCAATAAAGGTTTTCATAGGCAAACCCAGGAAAAAATCTTCATGACTTTGGAGTAGAAAAAAATTTCTTTTTTTTTTTTTAACCTTAATCTACTCAGATTTATTTATTTTTTAATTTTAAATTTTATTTTATTTTTAAACTTTACAAAATTGTATTAGTTTTGCCAAATATCAAAATGAATCCATCACAGGTATACATGTGTTCCCCATCCTGAACCCTCCTCCCTCCTCCCTCCCCATACCATCCCTCTGGGTCCTCCCAGTGCATTAGCCCCAAGCATCCAGTATCGTGCATCGAACCTGGACTGGCAACTCGTTTCATACATGATATTATACATGTTTCAATGCCATTCTCCCAAATCTTCCCACCCTCTCCCTCTCCCACAGAGTCCATAAGACTGTTCTATACATCAGTGTCTCTTTTGCTGTCTCGTATACAGGGTTATTGTTATCATCTTTCTAAATTCCATATATATGCGTTAGTATACTGTATTGGTGTTTTTCTTTCTGGCTTACTTCACTCTGTATAATAGGCTCCAGTTTCATCCACCTCATTAGAACTGATTCAAATGTATTCTTTTTAATGGCTGAGTAATACTCCATTGTGTATATGTACCACAGCTTTCTTATCCATTCATCTGCTGATGGACATCTAGGTTGCTTCCATGTCCTGGCTATTATAAACAGTGCTCACGATGAACATTGGGGTACACGTGTCTCTTTCCCTTCTGGTTTCCTCAGTGTGTATGCCCAGCAGTGGGATTGCTGGATCATAAGGCAGTTCTATTTACAGTTTTTTAAGGAATCTCCACACTGTTCTCCATAGTGGCTGTACTAGTTTGCATTCCCACCAACAGTGTAAGAGGGTTCCCTTTTCTCCACACCCTCTCCAGCATTTATTGCTTGTAGACTTTTGGATCGCAGCCATTCTGACTGGTGTGAAATGGTACCTCATAGTGGTTTTGATTTGCATTTCTCTGATAATGAGTGATGTTGAGCATCTTTTCATGTGTTTGTTAGCCATCTGTATGTCTTCTTTGGAGAAATGCCTATTTAGTTCTTTGGCCCATTTTTTGATTGGGTCATTTGTTTTTCTGGAGTTGAGCTGTAGGAGTTGCTTATATATTTTTGAGATTAGTTGTTTGTCAGTTGCTTCATTTGCTATTATTTTCTCCCATTCTGAAGGCTGCCTTTTCACCTTGCTCATAGTTTCCTTTGATGTGCAGAAGCTTTTAAGTTTAATTAGGTCCCATTTGTTTATTTTTGCTTTTATTTCCAATATTCTGGGAGATGGGTCATAGAGGATCCTGCTGTGATGTATGTCAGAGAGTGTTTTGCCTATGTTCTCCTCTAGGAGTTTTATAGTTTCTGGTCTTACATTTAAATCTTTAATCCATTTTGAGTTTATTTTTGTGTATGGTGTTAGAAAGTGCTCTAGTTTCATTCTTTTACAAGTGGTTGACCAGATTTCCCAGCACCACTTGTTAAAGAGATTGTCTTTCCTCCATTGTATATTCTTGCCTCCTTTGTCAAAGATAAGGTGTCCATATGTGCGTGGATTTATCTCTGGGCTTTCTATTTTGTTCCATTGACCTATATTTCTGTCTTTGTGTCAGTACCATGCTGTCTTGATGACTGTGGCTTTGTAGTAGAGCCTGAAGTCAGGCAGGTTGATTCCTCCAGTTCCATTCTTCTTTCTCAAGATAGCAAAAATTTCTTAAGCAAAATACAGAAAGCACAGATAATTTAAAAATCAATAAATTGTATGGCATCAAAATTTAGAACTTCTATCCATTAAAAGATACCATTGACAAGTCATAAAAGGCTGAAAAGGCAAGTCATAAACTGGAAGGACAATGCTCACAATATATATCTTTGACAAATGATTCATATGCAGACTATGCATAAAGAAATTCCATGAGACAATAAAAGAAAATCAAGATAATTGATTTTGGAAAAAATGGCAAAAGAGTTGAATAGACACTTAACAGAAAATAATATCTAAATGTCCAGGAAGTATATGAAAATTGCCCAACCTCTTTAGGTATCAGGGATATGCAGATTAAAACTACAGTGAGCTGCAACTGCATACACAGCTGATGGTTAAAACAAAAAGGGCAGAGATACCGTGTTTAAGAGAATGTGAAGCCACCAGAACTCTCTTACAATGCTGTTTGAAATGCAAACAGGCACACCCACTTTGGGAAATTGCAGGTATCTTCTAGAGCTTGATTTGCATATCCTATGACTCAGTAATTTTACTAGGATATTTCCAACAGAACCTATACTGACTTGATATTACATTTTGAAATACCCCTAGAAAACCCAACATGTAGAGATTTTTCTGGTAAGACTACTGGACTTCCAAGGAAAAATACAAGGAATAGTAAATCAGACTGATATACTTTTCAACAGCAACTTCCATGTCAGGAGGAAACAGATATTTAAATATAATAGTAAAAATCAATCAAGTATTAAAAAACAAGATAAAGAGTAAAAAGAGAAAAAAACAACCCCCCAAACGGGTGAATTCTTCTATGACCTGTGAATGAGGAAAACTTCCTTATAAGTCTGGAAATAATATGGAAAACAATAGATAAAATGATTTTACTAAACATTAAAACAATTTTTGTGTGTAAATGCTGTTGCTGCTGCTAAGTCCCTTCAGTCGTGTCCAACTCTGTGCGACCCCATAGACTGCAGCCCACCAGGCTCCCCCGTCCCTGGGATTCTCCAGGCAACAACACTGGAGTGGGTTGCCATATCCTTCTCCAATGCATGAAAGTGAAAAGTGAAAGTGAAGTCGCTCAGTCGTGTCTGACCCTCAGCGACCCCATGGACTGCAGACTACCAGGCTCCTCCATCCATGGGATTTCCCAGGCAAGAGTACTGGAGTGGGGTGCCATTGCCTTCTCTGTGTGTGTAAATGACACACTTGGAAAAATATTTTCAACTTATATCACAAATGAAGGGTTAATTGTTGCTGTTGTTGTTTCTCAGTTGCTAAGTCATGTCTGACTCTTTGCAAACCCATGAACTGAAGGGTTAATATTTCTGTGTAATTAACTTGTAATAATATTAAAAAAAAAAAAAAATCTCTGTATAAAAACAGGCTAAAGAAATGATCAGACAATTCACAGAAAAATAAATGCAAATAGATATTCAACATATGAAAATCATTTCTCACAATAAGAGAAATGCAAATTAAGACTAAACTAAAATAACATTTCTCACTTACCAGATTGGAAAACTTGAATTTAGTTTGTCAATCTTTTAGGATGATGAAATTTGTATGCAGATCATACATACCTGAGAAATCTGTATGCAGGTCAAGAAGCAACAGTTAGAACTGCACATGGAGCAACAAACTGGTTCCAAATCAGGAAAGGAGTACGTCAAGGCTGTATATTGTCACCTTGCTTATTTAATTTATATGCAGGTACATCATGAGAAATGCTGGGCTGGAAGAAGCACAAGCTGGAATCAAGATTGCCAAGAGAAATATCAATAACCTCAGATATGCAGATGACACCACCCTTATGGTAGAAAGTGAAGAAAAACTAAACAGCCTCTTGATGAAAGTGAAAGAGGAGAGTGAAAAAGTTGGCTTAAAACTCAACATTCAGAAAATGAAGATCATGGCATCTGGTCCCATCACTTTTTGCAAGTAGTTGGGGAAACAATGGAAACAGTGACAGACTTTATTTTTGGGGGCTCCAAAATTAGTGCAGATGGTGATTTCAGCCACGAAATTAAAAGACACTTGCTCCTTGGAGGAAAAGCTATGACCAACCTAGCCAGCTTATTAAAAAGCAGAGACATTACTTTGCCAACAAAGTATGGTTTGTACTTCAAAGCTATGGTTTTTCCAGTATTCATGTATGGATATGAGTTGGACTATAAAGAAAGCTGAGTGCAGAAGAATTGATGCTTTTGAACTGTGGTGTCGGAGAAGACTCTTGAGAGTCCCTTGGACTGCAAGGAGATCCAATCGGTCCATCCTGAAGGAGATCAGCCCTGGGATTTCTTTGGAAGGAATGATGCTAAAGCTGAAACTCCAGTACTTTGGCCACCTCATGCGAAGAGCTGACTCATTGGAAAAGACTCTGATGCTGGGAAAGATTGAAGGTGAGAGGAGAAGGGGACAATGGAGGATGAGATGGTTGGATGGCATCACCGAATTAATGAGCATGAGTTTGGGTAAACCCAGGGAGTTGGTAATGGACAGGGAGGCCTGGCGTGCTGTGGTTCATGGGGTCACAAAGAGTCAGACACGACTGAGCGACTGAACTGAACTGAACTAGGATGATGAGCCCAGGGGAAACAAGCATTGTCAAATACTACTTGGGAGAAGACAAAATTGAAAACTGTATAGAAGATTTATCAATAACTAGCAAAATTACATATATATTTATTTTTTTATCAGTTAAACATCTAATAATCTATCTGAAAGAAACACTGGTAAAATTATTGATAGATATGCAGAGCAACTCATTATAGGGTCATCTGTAAAAGCAATAGATGGAGAAAACCAAATAACTATTACTTGCTATATCTGCAGGTGCAAAACAGAAGAGAGAATATATAATATTTATATACTGCAATGGAGTGGTTTCCAGAACATGTTTTCCAGTGTAAAAAGTGAGTTGGATAAAAGTGTTTAGTAGAATACTAATTCTCTAAGAAGGAAGGAGAGGAGCATATGTATGTGTCTGTGTGTGCTCATGTTAAAATTTTTTTAATCCAACAAATGAGATGGAAAGAGAAAAAAAAATTACTTTGGGAGGAAGGTGATAATACTTTGTTTTGTAGATTTGATTTTGGAAGAGATTAACTATTTAACCAATTATAAAACCAAATTAAATTTTAAAAGCAATCCCTGAAAGAAATAAAACAAATTAACTTACATGTGTATCCAATTGGTGGCATAATTCCAGAGAACTATTCTATGTAACTTAAAGACAATAATTTACAGAACTACAAAAAACTACATAAATAAATAATTACCTGTAATAATATTATTAGTGGTAGTGCTGGTTTTCTTATTCTGAGACTGCTGTGTTGTGGGATAAAGAGCATGCTTAATTTTGTAATGTTCTAATTTACATTAGGTATAATTGAAAACTGGGATTCTCCATAGAGGGAAATAAGACATAGAAGGAAGTTTAAAGAATTTAAGTAAAGACCCTGTAGTTGGAAGTATTAGCATCAGTTTATCATGTATTGTATTCAAAAAATTATTTTTTAGTATTGAAAAAGGCTAGAAACAATGAGAAACTCAGTTGTACTGAGCAATTTTAGTATCCAATGTGATGCTTAATTTTATGTCATCTGACTGGGCCACAGGCCACCCAGATGTTTGGTGAAACATTATTTGGGGTGTGTTTTATTTATTTATTTGTATTTTGGGCTGCGCTGGGTCTTCATTGCTGTGCTCAGGCTTTCTCTAGTTGTGGAAAGAGGGGCTGCTCTCTGGTTGCGGTGTATGAGCTTCTCACCGAGGTGCTTCTTCTGCTGAGGAACACCGGCCCTACGGTGCGCGTGCTTCAGTAGCTGTGGCTCTCAGGCTCTAGGGCAGCGGCTCAGAAGTTGTGCTGCACGGGCTTTGTTGCCCTGCAGCAGGTAGAATCTTCCCAGACCAGGGATTGAACCCCTGTCCCCTGCATTGGCAGGCAGAGTCTTGACCACTGGACCATCAGGGATGTCCTATCTTGGGTGTCTTTGTAAGAATGATTTGGGATAAGATTAACATTTAAAACTGGTAGACTGTAGTAAGCAGACTGTTCTCCCTAATGTGGGTGGACTTCATTTAATCAGTTGAAAGCCTGAATAGAAAAAACAAACAAACAAACAAACTAACTCTCCCTGAGTAAGGGGTTTCCCTGATAGCTCAGTTGGTAAAGAATCGACCTGCAATGCAGGAGATCCCGGTTGGAGTCCTGGGTCGGGAAGATCCTCTGGAGAAGGGATAGGCTACCCACTCCAGAATTCTTGGGCTTCCCTGGTGGTTCAGACAGTAAAGAATCTGCCTGCAATGCAGGAGACCTGGGTTATATCCCTGGGTTGGGAAGATCTCCTGGAGAAGGGAAAGGCTACCCACTCCCGTATTCTGGCCTAGAAAATTCCATGGACTGTATAGTCCATGAGGTCGCAAAGAGTCGGACATGACTGAGCAACTTTCACTTTCACTTTCCCTAAGTAAGACAGGATTTTCCCTACTTTAGTGCCTTTGAATTGGAATGTGGCCTTTTTTTCCTGTTTTCAGATTGGACCTGAAACTGTTCTTTCTGGGATTTAAGCCTGCAAGCCTTAAAGTGGAACTACATTATCGGTCCTCCTGAGTCACCAGCTTGCTCACCTGTGTCACCAGCTACTCACCCTAAGGACTTACCAGCCTCCATAACTGTCTGGACAAATTCTTTATCTTTATACATGTGGGAGCGCATGAGCATGTGTCTGCGCGTGCACACACACACACACACACACACACACATCCTACTGGTTCTTTATCTTGCGAATCCTGGCAAGACACCCAGACTATGGTCCTGAAACACCATTTCCCACTAAAAAAAAAAAAAAAACCAGCACTTTTGGAGAAATGACTGATTCTAAGGCCTTAGTAAGGTAGGTGCTGGGTTTAACGTAGTTCATCATATCAGATACCAAGAGAAACTATCAAAAAATACTGAGATCATGTCAAAAAGAATCAGAAGCCAACTTAGATCTCATTAACACTTTGTCTATAAGGATAATAATAGAAATAAAAGGAGAAAAAGTGGAAGCCATGAGAGATTTTATTTTCTTGGGCTCCAAAATCACAGTGGACAGTGACTGCAACCATGAAATTAAAAGATGCTTGCTCCTTGGAAGGAAAGCTATGACAATCCTAGACAGCACATTAAAAAGCAGAGACATCATTCTGCTGATGAAGGTCCATCTAGTCAAAGCTATGGTTTTTCCAGTGGTCATATATGGATATGAGAATTGGACTATAACTTCGAATTGTAGTGCTGGAGAAGACTCCTGAGAGTCCCTTGGACTGCAAGGGGATCAAAACAGTCAATTCTAAAAGAAATCAGTCCTAAATATTCATTGGAAGGACTGATGCTGAAGCTGAAGCTCCAATACTTTGGCCACCTGATGTGAAGAACTGACTCATTGGAAAAGACCCTGATGCTGGGAAAGATTGAAGGCAGGAGGAGAAGGGGGCGACAGAGGATGAGATATTTGGATGGTATCACCAACTCAATGGACATGAATTTGAGCAAACTCTGGGAGATATTGGAGGACAGAGGAGCCCGGTGTGCTAAGAGTTGGGCGCGTCTTAGCAACAGAACAACAACAGGAAAATAAAGGGGAAACACTTGAATTTCTTATAAAAATTTTACTATTGAAGAGCCAAATAGGAGAATAAGGGATTCTGTCACTTGAAGTACAAGCTGATGAATATAGGAGAAACACTAGATGTAAAATATTTCCGTATGGTAGCCCTAATGAAGTAATGGATCTAGATTTATTCATTGCTAACATGATATGGCTCTTGATGGCAAAGTACAGCGGCACTATGAAATGACATCAGAAATCATCAAACCTTATTTTGTGTCAATCAATAGTAATACTATCAGCTAGGAAGTTCTGGGAGCTCTCACCTTGGCCCATGGTGGGTCCCCATAGACATTTCCAATGTGGTGGCTGGACCAGCCCTTGTGATTTTTATTTTCATTGCAAGATGCCTGCAGACATCAGGAACAACCATCAGGGAACTTTGAAATAAACAAGATTTATTACTCACAGTTCCTGGAGGGTACACAGCATGCTTGAGGCCATACGACAAAGTCATGGGGAAAGAGAGAAAAGAGAAAATGGATCTAGAAGTTCTGCGTTTAACGGGGTCAAGGGTGCGGTGTCTAGGGTTTTGATTTCACTATTTATTGGTGAATGCAAAACATAAGAGTGGGAATCAAAGTAGAAGGAAGGAAAATCAGTCACCAAAAAGGTCTGTTATCTGGGTCAACAAGGAATTTCTAGATGAAGAACTTCATGGGTGGGGTGGCCTGGCTCTTTACATAATGGTTAGTTGATAATGTGTCTATTCAAGAGCCATGTCTTTGAAGTGGGTGCATTTAATATCAGTCACTTAGATTACACCTTGACAATCAAAAAAAAAAAAAAAAAACCTAATTGTCAGGCCCTTATACTACAAACTATATCTGTGACCCCATGGACTATACAGTCCATGGAATTATCCAGGCCAGAATACTGGAGTGGGTATCATTTCCCTTCTCCAGGAGATCATCCCAACCCAGGGATCGAACCCAGGTCTCCCACATTGCAGGTGGATTCTTTACCAGCTGAGCCACAGGGGAAGCCCATATCTGAGAACATCTCTTTGCAATTACCATCTATAGAGAATGGGAGGACAGAGAACAAATTAAATGACACCATGAGGATGCAATCATCTAAATTCAGATGATCAGAAAAGTTATAGAGCAAAAGGTCAGTTTCTTTAACAAATTGAGAGAAAACATACAGATTGGAGACATACAAGCTTAAAAGTGATTTCAGAGACATATGAACAATGAAATGTATGAACTTACTTGGAATCTGATTCAAACTATAAATAAGAATGTTTACTGTAAAGCAATTAATACTAATATTATTCTTCATCTTGAACTCCCCAGCTTGCTTGTAGTACCAATCAAAGAAATAATTTCCCTTACTTTCAACTTTAATTTACACTAAAATATACAGGTTAATTAACATATTAATGTTGGCTGTTGCAAGTTACTTCAAATCTCTTTTTGGGAAAGGCCAGACATAGAGTATTAAGTAAACATTCAAAATAAACTAGGGGGTAGTCATAAGGTACACGTATGTATAGCTTAATAAATCCTTAATAAATACGGCCAAAAGTTTTCCAAAGTGAACCAATTTACACTTCTACTAGCAGAGGTTGATAGGAGCTAGGGAGAAATGGGAAGAGAAGCAAGACATTTGGGGCTCCAGGCTTGGGGAGGATGTGGATTTCAGAACTCCTAGGCAGTGAACCTACTGGGTAGCAGTTTGTACTCAGAAGTTTCTCTCAAATGCATGAGTCCCCACAGAGGAGGAAAGACAGAAAAGAGCAAGTGACAGCTCACACAGGAGGGGCCCCTCAGGACTTAGGTCCTAGTGGTGTAAAGATCAGAATATACCAGAGGGTCCCACATTTTGCCAGCCCCCCCTCCCCTCCAATATGCCAAACATTTGGCAATATCTAGAGACTTTTTCTGGTTTCCCACACCATACGGCATGTGGAATCTAAGTTCCCAATCAGGGATTGAAATTGCGCCCCCTTCAGTGGAAGAGCCAAGTCTTACCCACTAGACCACTGGAGACATTTTTGACTGTCAGATTTTAGCAGAGTTGGGACATACCATAGGCAACTCACTGTCACAAGCCAGGGATGCTGCTCAACATTATGTGTACACTCTGTAACCAAGAAGTATCTGGCCCCAAAGACCAACAGTGCCGAGTCTGAGAAATCCTGCATGTACCCCTGAGGGCAGTCATGCAAAGAGGCACAGGAGAGGCTTCTGGGGTGCCGGCAACGTCAACTTTCTTGACCTGGATGCTGGTTTCATAACGATATTCAGTTAGTAAAGATTCATCAAACTGCACCTTTGATATATGCACATTGAAAAGCAGAGACATTACTTTGCCAACAAAGGTCCGTCTAGTTAAGGCTGTGGTTTTTCCTGTGGTCATGTATGGATGTGAAAGTTGGACTGTGAAGAAGGCTGAGCCAAAGAATGGATGCTTTTGAACTGTGGTGTTGGAGAAGACTCTTGAGAGTCCCTTGGGCTGCAAGGAGATCCAACCAGTCCATTCTGAAGGAGATCAGCCCTGGGATTTCTTTGGAAGCAATGATGCTAAAGCTGAAACTCCAGTACTTTGGCCACCTCAAGTGAAGAGTTGACTCATTGGAAAAGTCTCTGATGCTGGGAGGGATTGGGGGCGGGAGGAGAAGGGGACGACAGAGGATGAGATGGCTGGATGGCATCACTGACTCGATGGACGTGAGTCTGAGTAAACTCCGGGAGTTGGTGATGGACAGGGAGGCCTGGCGTGCTGTGATTCATGGGGTCGCAAAGAGTTGAACATGACTGAGTGACTGAACTGAACTGATATATATATATATACATATATATATATATACACATACACACGTATGAGTAGGCTCAGTCGCTCAGTCGTGTCTAACTATTTGAAACCCTATGGACTATAGCCCGCCTGGCTACTCTGTCCATGGGATTCTCCAGGCAAGACTACTGGAGTGGGTTTCTATTTCCTCCTCTGGATAAGCACACACACACACATATACATAGGTATGTATCCTAATTTAATACAAGCATACAATATGTGCCTGACACTGATGAGTTTCTGTATTCTTTATTCAAAAACCCCATCATTTGGGTTTTATTATTTCTAATCTAGGAATGGAGAAATTGGGGCTCCAGGAAGATAAATGTGTTTCTCAGAGACATACAGTAAATTACCACCATAGTACCCAGCTGTGAACTTGAACTTCTCTCTTCCTAGCTCCAGGTCAATGAGATCACCCAAGCCAATAATAATCAAATGTTAATGAAAGGCAGTTGGAGGAAGCAAAGTGGTTTTCATTTGAATATAGTCCAAATCTGGTCTCAACCAACCCTCTGAGCTCCCTCCACTCCCATTTTAAATTGCCTGTTTTAGAATCTGTGAAATATTTGCTGCCTCTGAGTCAGAAAATGGACAGCTGTAAAAGAGAGAAAGAGAGCAAAAAACAGATTAAATAAGGTAGCAGTTGTATAGCTTATCAGGACGTTGGAAGAGAAGTGCAAAACGATAAAGTTTAAAACTCAATGGCAAGTTTGAAGAGAACATGTGCATCTCATTCATGTTCCCATAGGACTATGAATAATCGAAATCTAGGCTGAAATCTAAGGGTTAGGAGAAAAGGGGGCATAAATTATTAAAACGAATGAGACACTATTCATTTGGAAATCTTTCACAGGAACAGTCAATATGAATACTTGATAGAAATGGCCACCTTGACCAAGTTACCATTTATAAGAAACACAGGAAAGAGCTGTCAAGTAACCTTATCCTTCAAGTCAATAGTCCTAAAATGACCCAGACCTCAGAGCTTTCACCACTGCCCCCTCCTCCCAGCCTCCTAACCAGGACCTTTCAAAGTGGTTCATGTAATATCAAGAACTGAAGCACAGATCAAAACCCTAGGCCTAGACAGACCCTGTTAATTATGCAAAATATCTTTGTAATTGACTAAAACTATGATTTCTAAGTGCCTTGAATATCAATGACCATCAAGAAACAGTAGCTACTGGGATGTCTGTAATGACCCAGGGTTTTAAAAGCAAATTTACTACTATCAATTATGAAGCTTCAACTTGAGGATATTCAGTGAATGGAATTATCTGGAGAAGACCATGAGGTCTGTTTGCTATTTAAAATCAGTATAGAAGATTCAGTGGTATTTCACAAAGCTCCAATTTTAAGTTTAATTTGCTGAAAAAAAAAAAATACAGACTGATTAGTTAAAACCAATCACTTCTTAAGACCGTAATTGCGATAAATGCTCCTGGATCTAGTTTAAAAGAAGTGTCTGATCAACTGGACTGAAGGGATCAATGTTACATGCTAACCTGTTCAAACACCTTTATTAATGCTTTGGAAGAGAAAAGAATATTCAGCACAAACATTTCAGATGATTATAAAATGGACTATATACAGTACATTATATATATATATATATTTTTTTTTTTATGCATATATATAGTACTGTGTCTGACTCTTTGCGACCCCATGGACTGTAGCCTACCAGGCTCCTCCGTCCATGTAATTTTCCAGGCAAGAATACTGGAGTGGGTTGCCATTCCCTTCTCCAGGGGATCTTCCCAGCCTGGGGATTGAACCCAGGTCTCCCACATTGCAGACAGACACTTCACCTTCTGGGCCACCAAAGGAGGTGTATATAGTACAGACGATATGAAAAAGAAGAAATAGTAATTTTTATATGATAAGGTATTTTTTCCAAGTGAGTCATAAGCCAGGTAACACTTGATTGGGGTAAAAGTTGCTGTGCCAAAAGGTGTCAGTAAACATAGGCAAGGGTAAAACTTTCGGAGTTTGAGACGACAGGAACCTGTGTAATCTCCCCAAGTAAGCTCAGCTCCGTCCAGATGTGATGGTGTTGCCGGACTAAAGCACCTGTCCCTGACCATTCATGTCCAACCCTTTCTCCCATCAGAGGCGGTGCTCCCCACTTGTTATACCAGATTCTCGTCTAGCAACTTCCATGCTGGGTGCAGCCCCACATGCAATGTAAATAGCATATAGGTGATTCATGCCTCGACTGAAAAAAAAAAGTCTGCGGTCTCCCTTCAGTGTGCCAGGAATGTCCCACTGTTCTGTTAACTCTTCCTGGCTGGACTGCTTCTCTAAGTTGTGTGGGCCTTCTGGGGATAAAAATGCCCAAACAGAAGGAAACTCACCTCCAGCCTTTGCCGGGCAGATGCACACTGAGTCAGTTAGGGCAGCTGTTTACTATGCAGGCAAACAAATGATGTCATGTGTTTTCACTTTTCCAACCAGTTGTTTTGATCTAATAACGAAAATACATGGGTGATAGAAGCGTGCTGTTGTAATAAATTAAATGAATGGAAAACCAATTGAAATTTTAGGATTTTTCAGCCTATAAAACATTTCCCAGAGAAAACCTGGATCAGAAGTGAATGAGTCGGATTCTGGCAACGAGCAAGCTACTGATTTTGGGCTCCTAGAAAAACACTGCTGCACCCTGAGGTTTCAAACCAAGCAAGAGACAAACTTCCAATATTTTGCCCGAAAACACGATTCTTGGATTCTTAATTGGAATCTTTGGGTCAATTTTTAGAGATATGTAAAATTTCACAAATAAGTGTGACTATATGTGTGTACGTACATACATATTGAAGGAGTCCAGAATATACAATTGTGACACACAAATTATTTTGAGCTGAGAGCATTTGAAAATCAACAGATGAAATTTTTTCCTGAACTCCTTTATCTGACTAAAAGCAGAGACTCCCACAAAGAACTGAATTCTTTTAAATTCAGCCCAAGAGTACAGAGAAGGCAATGGCAACCCACCTACTCCAGTACTCTTGCCTGGAAAATCCCATGGACAGAGGAGCCTGGTAGGCTGCAGTCCATGGCGTCGGTGAGGGTCGGACACGACTGAGAGACTTCACTTTCAATTTTCACTTTCACTTTCACTTTTCACTTCCATGCATTGGAGAAGGAAATGGCAACCCACTCCAGTGTTGTTGCCTGGAGAATCCCAGGGACGGGGGAGCCTGGTGGGCTGCCGTCTATGGGGTCGCACAGAGTCGGACACGACTGAAGCGACTTAGCAGCAGCAGCCCAAGAGTAACATAGGAAGGTAGACTCTTATCACCAGGGACAACGGGAAGACACCTAGAGAGACATTGTCCCAAAACCATCCTGTCTCCCACCCCTCTCTTCTACTGAGGACCCATCTATTTTTCCTAAAAGTCACTAGTTTTCCATGTACTATCCCTTCTTCCCCCCTCTAACAAGTCATTTACCTTCCCATTTTACATGCCTTTCTCCTCCTTCCCTTCACCCCTTAAGATGGTGTTTAAGCCCCCAATTTTTTTTTCTTTTCATATTTTCTTAATTTATTTAAAAATTTATTTTTAATTGGAGGATAATAGCTTTACAAGATTGTGTTGATTTCTGCCATACATCAACTAGAATCAGCCCCATATGTCTCCTCCCTCCCTCCCTTCCACCCCTCTAGGTTGTCACAGAGCACCAGATTTGAGCTCCCTGCATCATATAGCAAATTCCCACTGGCTGTCTATTTTACATATGATAATGCATATGTTTCAATGCTACTCTCTCAATTCGTCCTACCCTCTCCTTCCCTGTGTCCACAAGTCTCTTCTTTATGTCTTAAGCCCAGACTCTAACTGCCCACTTTGAGACACATTTCTTTGTGATCTGCCTTTTGTGCACACATGGTTAAATTCTGTTCTTTCTCTTGTAAATCTGTTAGGTGAGTTTAATTTGTAGGCCTCCAACTATTGAGCAAAGAAGGTAAAGTTTTCCATTTCAACTATATATATATATATACACACACACATATATGTGCATATATATGTATATACACACACTCTCAACTGTATTATTGATTTCTATCTTCTATATATATCTGTCAATCATTCATCTCTCTTTCTTCCTATGGGAGAGAAGACACGTAGCCTTCCTATGGAACCAAAAAAAAAAAAAATTCCATCATCTTTTTTCTCATAAGCTTTAATATATAAAAGAGGAAGAAAAATGAATGATTCATATAAGAGATGTCCTAGGATGCCAGGCTCAAGGAACCTGAGTACAAGCTGTAAAGAGGTTAAAATTTGGGGAACACAGGATCCTGCAGTTTCATGGGTCAGTTTGCTTACCGACTCGATGGACATGAGTCTGAGTGAACTCCGGGAGTTGGTGATGGACAGGGAGGCCTGGCGTGCTGCGATTCATGGGGTCACAAAGAGTCAGACACGACTGAGCGACTGAACTGGACTGAACTAAACTTGCTCGTGTAAAGCGACTTTTTAATGATTCAGCATATGATCAGTTAGAAGCCGTTCTTAGTACTCCTGTTTATAAAGATTCAAAAAAAAATTGATGGTTGATTTAAGGTGAAATTGAATATTCAAAAGCAAAAAGATTAGGTAGAATAATCTTTGTCTTCTTTGGGTTTATTGTTCAAAAGGACTCTCAACTCTTAAACAATTTTAAAGGTTTATTGGAATAGGTTCTTTTTATGTTTAAAATATTTTAACAGTGATTGGCCTCAGCTTTTTTCATTGTAAATTAGGGATAAAATTGTCATGCTCCATTGTTTTTCTTTTCTTTTTAGGAAACATGTAGGAAATTACATTAGTCATAGCTCAGGGAATTTCACAAAATGAACAAAAAGTTCATGTAACGAGAGCTCAAAGCAAAGCAACTGACCAGTAGCATCATTCCAGGAGTCCATTCAGTCACTATGCCCATAGCTTTCTGACTTCTAACACCACAGAATGTATTTTCCCTGTTTTTGAACGTCATATAAATGAAATCATACGTTGCTTTTGTCTGTGCGTGTGTCTTGTTTTGCTCAACAAAATGTGAAATTTATCTATGTTGTTGCATGTAACATTATTATTTATTTCATTTATCTATGTATTCCATGTAGAGTCAGTCACAGACTACGATCAATTCAGAGATTGCATATGCATGTATATATATTTATACATACATATAGACTACATATGTATGTCTGCAGACTGTTTTTACTTTGGAATTATATAAATACTGCTGCTATGAGTATTTAAGGCATGTCTTTTATTAACAGGCACATGTCTACTGGTTGTACACCTAAGAGCAAAACTGGGGGAAAGGTCATAGGGTACGCATACAGTTAGCTTTAATAGATACTCCCAAATGGTTTTCCAAAGTAGTTGTACCAGTTGACTTTTCCATCCACCAGCAAGTATGAGAATTTTTTTCACATTCTTAACAACACTTAATATTGACTTTTCCATTTTAGTTATTCTATGTGCACTTGTATCATTTTGTGATTTCAATTTGCACTTGTCTAATAACTAATCATGTTGAGCACCTCTCTATATATTTGCTGGCCATTTAGATAGGCTCATTTACACAGTACCTGTTCAAGCCTCTTGCCCATTTTTCTACTGGGTTATCTGCCTTTTCATTGCAGATCTTTATGTGCTCTGGACGAGAATCCTTTGTCAGATTACAGGTAGAGTTTGCACATCTCCTCCCACTTTGTGGCTTATCTTTGCACTCAATCACATTTTTTGAGGAAAAGATTAATTGTAATGATCAACAGTTTAACAGTATTTTCCCTTTATGATTAGCATCTCATCTCCAGTTGAAGAAATTTTTGCATATCACCTAGATGTGAAAATATTTTCCTACATCTTTTTCTGAAATCTTTATTTTGCCATCCACTTTTGGCTCAGATGATAAAGTGTCTGCCTACAATGTGGGAGACCCGGGTTCAATCCCTGTGTTGGGAAGATCCCCTGGAGAAGGAAATGGCAACCCACTCCAGTATTTCTGCCTGGAAAATCCCATGGACAGAGGAGCCTGGTAGGCTATAGTCCATGGGGTTGCAAAGAGTTGGACATGACTGAGCGACTTCACTCACTTTGGATCTGCAAACTCATATGGAATTGATTCTTATAAATTGTATAAGGGAGAGATCAAGATTCATTTTATCCACATGGAAGCTAAAATGACCCAGTATCATTTTTCAAAAAGGTCTTTTCCCTACGCACTGCAAATATGTTACCTTTGACATAAATTAGGTCACAGGTTACCAGATATGTGTGGGTCTACTTCTCGTCTTTTCTACTTTGATCTACTTGTCTACCTTTGTGCCAACACCACATTGTCCTAGTTACAATGGCTTTGTAATACATCTGGACATCTGCTAGAGTTATTACCTGTAAGATTGCTTTGAATATTCTTGAACTCTCACATTTCTATATACATTTTGTAGTCAGTGGGTTAATTCCTGCAAAAATTTTTTTTTCTAATATTTATCAGGCTTATATTCAATCTATTGACATCTTAATATATTGAACTTTTAACCCATGAATCCCTTCATTTATCTTCCACCCCTCAATTTTTTTTTTCAGTGTAAAAGGCCTATATATCTTGCACAATTTTACATTTATGTACATAAGGGATTTTGGTCATTTTCCATTCTTGTATCATCTTGTGTTAGGGGATGACGAGTATATCAGCCTCATAAAATGTGTAGAAAAGTGTAATCTTTTTTGTTATTTTCTAAAACAGTTTACAGAAGATTGGTGGTGTTTTTTTTTTAAAGTAAGTATTTAGAAGCATATAGTAGTTGCTTTTTAAAAATTATTAAATGGGCTATTACATCTAAAGCACTTAGAAAGTATCTGGCAGTTGATAAGTGCTATAAAATGTTAACAATTCTGATGTGCTTGACCATCCATTTTCCCCATGTAAATCATTACATTAAAATGCCAGAACAGAATGGCAGGTTTTATACAAGGAGACCTATATAAAGAGGTAATGTGCTTTAAGCCATTCTTTAGAAGTCACCCTTGACTTCTACTCAATTATCAATTGACTACTCATAATATTTTCAGAGAATATTCTATTTCAATTTTTCAGCCATTTTTTTGCTATAAGAGCTAGATTAATGGCTTAAAAGCTCCATATTCAGAAAACTAAGATCATGGCATCTGGTCCCATCACTTCATGGGAAATAGATGGGGAAACAGTGTCAGACTATTTCTGGGGGCTCCAAAATCACAGCAGATGGTGACTGCAGCCATGAAATTAAAAGACGCTTACTCCTTGGAAGGAAAGTTATGACCAACCTAGATAGCATATTGAAAAGCAGAGATATTACTTTGCCAACAAAGGCCTGTCTAGTCAAGGCTATGGTTTTTTCAGTAGTATTGCTTGGATGTGAGAGTTGGACTGTGAAGAAAGCTGAGCACCGAAGAATTGATGCTTGTTTTGAACTGTGGTGTTGGAGAAGACTCTTGAGAGTCCCTTGGACTGCAAGGAGATCCAACCAGTCCATTCTGAAGGTGATCAGTCCTGGGTGTTCTTTGGAAGGAATGATGCTAAAGCTGAAACTCCAGTACTTTGGCCACCTCATGCAAAGAGTTGACCCATTGGAAAAGACTCTGATGCTGTGAGGGATTGGAGACAGAAGAAGGGGATGACAGAGGATGAGATGGCTGGATGGCATCACCGACTCGATGGACATGAGTTTGAGTGAACTCCGGGAGTTGGTGATGGACAGGGAGGCCTGGCGTGCTGTGATTCATGGGGTCGCAAAGAACCGGACATGACTGAGCGACGGAACTGAACTGAATACTACATAAAGAAGAGGTGGGTTTTGACAGAACATAATTTTAAATAATGAATATAGTCAACTTCGGAGAAGGCAATGGCACCCCACTCCAGTACTCTTCCCTGGAAAATCCCATGGATGGAGGAGCCCGGTGGGCTGCAGTCCATGGGGTCGCTAAGAGTCGGACACGACTGAGCAACTTCACTTTCACTTTTCACTTTCAAGTATTGGAGAAGGAAATGGCAACCCACTCCAGTGTTCCTGCCTGGAGAATCCCAGGGACGGGGAGCCTGGTGGGCTGCCATCTATGGGGTCACACAGAGTCGGTCACGACTGAAGTGACTTAGCATAGCATAGCATAGCATAGTCAACTTCAGGGCTTCCCAGTCTCGATGGCAAAGAACCCACCTGCCAATGCAGGTGATACAGGTTTGATCATGGGTTGAGAAGATCCCCTGCAGAAGGAAATGGCAACCCACTCCAGTATTCTTGGCTGGGAAATCCCATGGATAGAAGAGCCTGGTGGGCTACCGTTTATGGGGCCGCAAAGGAGTCGGACATAACTTAGCAACTAAGCAACAACATAATCAACTTCATCTCGTGCTCATGAGGAATTTTTTGTAGCTGATGCATATACACTAAGTTCATGACACATGCAATTTTTTTTCTTATTACAGTCTTCCTGTAAACTTCCTTTCATTCCCAATCTCTATTCTCTCTCCCTTTCTTGCAGTGAAACTTTCAGAGTTACCTCCATTCAGTCTCCATATCCAGACATCCACGCATGTTAATCCCTATCTGGTATCTCCTCCTACTACTCCACTGAAAAGACTCATTGCAAAGGTCCTCTCAACTACCACGTCATTTTAAGCTCATTATTCTGTCCTCAACCTACAGGATCTCAGTGGTATTCAGCACTATGGACCACGTCTGCTTTCTGGAAACATGCTCTCACCTCATATTCAATGACAATGTGCTCACTGCTTACCTATTTAATTCTATTCTATTTACAGTCTTTGCTAACTAAAGATTATATATATGTGACTATGAGTGTTGAGTTCAATCTCCTGAAGCATGTAACTTCATTTTCTATGACTGCTGGTCCTTAAATGTACCTCAAGTACCATGCATTTCTTCTTTTAGGTCCATTTTCATGTATCCAGTCACCCCTTAGACATTGCCATTTGGAGGCTTCTCAAGCATCTCAAATTCAACACTGTCTAGCACTGGGCTCCTGCAGTTCCTTCCCTGGCTGCTCTTGTAATTCTTTCTTGGTCAAAGGCAAGACCATCTTCTTAGATCCAGAGACAAGAGGACCAAGCACCATCCTTGATCTACCTACTCTCTCCCTCACCCCATAGTCAAGAAACTGTGAAATCCTGCTCACTTTAATCTCTTCTCTCCAATTTCACTTATGTATTTTTCTTTTTCTGGTACTGTCATTTGAAAGTCCAGCGTACCATCAGCTTATACACAGCCCTGCAACTGGCACTTCTCTGGGCATTCATATTTACTAATGTACCCACTACAGCCAGAATGCTCTTCTTAAAAGTTGAATCTGAGAATGTAATGCCATGATACTGCTTAAAAATATCCGTTTAATGTCTGGCTCTACTAAGGGAAGGTTCTCTGTTTCATTCAAGTGTATCATCAGCATTCAATGTTTGTTCAATGATAAGAGTCAAAAATTGAGCTTAAGAAGAGAACCAAGAGAGCTTTGATTCATCTACAAATAAACATTATATTTCCCATTGACACGGAGGTAAGGACTTCTCCAAATATAAGACATTACTTAATTTAAAAGCTTATAATTAACACAGCCAGAGTTTATAAATAATGTCATAATCTGTGTACTTAATGCAAGAAATTATTTCCTGGGATAGACCACACTAAATTATCCAGCTCAGCCCCCTGAGAATCACACATGAAAGGGCAGAGAAACAATAGGTCTCTATAACCTGATCTGTTAATCATGTATTTTCTAAGTGTCTATTAGGTGCCAGGTAGGATGGGCTACCCAGTAGAGGAAGGCGGGAGTTAAGGTCCCTGGTAATTAGGAGTCATGGCAGAATACAGCAGATGCCAGAAACACGTAAGACGAGGGGGTGTGAATAAGAACGGTGGCCTCTAACACAGCCAAGAAACTAATAATAAAGCATATGTGGGCACGGGACTTTTGAATGTTTTGAAGGCAGGTAGAATTAATCCGATAGAAACTGGGGAGAAAGTATTTCAAGGGAAAATACTAGTCTGAATGAAGACTGACCTGGCGTAAAGTAATTGGCACAGTTACCTTGACTTGTGAGAGCTTACAGAGGCCTCAGATTGGGCAGAGGTTTGGGTGGTTGTGATCAGAAATGGACAAGATAACTTGCCAACACTAGATCTACCAGATTGTATAGGTTGGGAGACAGGAAAAACGCATGAGGACTGAAAAAAAAAAGATGCCAAGAAAGATGCCCTGGAGAAGGAAATGGCAACCCACTCCAGTATTCTTGCCTGGGAAAACCCATGGGCAGCAGAGCCTGGAGGGTTATGGTCCATGGGCTTGCAAAAGAGTCGAATACAACTTAGATCTCAGCAACAAGGGGCCTCCCAACCTATAGGATGCCTGTGCCAGTAACGGAAATAACAAAGCTAGTAGGAGGTTGTGGAGTTCGGGGTCCTGAACACATGAATAATGCTAAATTCCTGACCTGCTGAGGAAGAGATGCCCGTTAAGACATCCAGGCAGGGCAGGGGATGGGCTTGTGAGCTCGAGCTTCTCAATGGGCTTGAGAAGAGAACCAGGAGAGTTTGGTTGGGCTTTCAACATTCCTACTAAATTATGTTTAATTATCACATGATGAAACCATAACCCATAAATCTTATCTACAAAGCATCCCCAAATCTTTCATATGTCATTTGACTACTTGTATGAATCTTAACATTTCACTTGCAGATAACATTCATTTTTAGCATCCCATTACTAATCAATTAACAATTGTTTTCCATACAAAGTTATTAAAGGTTGATTCTGTCCTTGCTTTTGCATCTCAGCTGCTATTTGTGTCCTAAACTCAATGCTGAAAATTCCAATCGGACTACAGAAGAAATAAGTCTAACTAATGACGCCTTCTTTTCGGGCGAATTATTTCATTTTGAGATTCTATAGAAAAGAGCAACAATAAAGTATTGGTTCCACTTTTGAATAAATAAGGGGTTATTTTGCTGCTGAAAGTTTTCATTCAAATGACTGATCAGATCTCACGTGTCTGTTTAAAAACGTCTGACTTAGGTCATTACAAAATGACAGACTGTGATACACTGGGTGGTAGTTGGGAGTGAGACAATGAGGCATTGTTTACACAGAAGATTGAGTAACTGGTTTCACAAAAGAGGTTCTTGGATATCTATTGTATGTACAACTCAGAGATTTACTGGAGCTTTTATAATTTCTGCAAGGTTCTTTTTCAGCCAGCTTCATTAACTTGAAGTAAATCAAATCATGCAGAAATCTGGCTCAGCGAGAAAGCAACCCAGGAAGATAGAGTATGAAGAAAAACAGACACGGGATGATAAGGTTTAGAATCTTTGGCATTTTTCATAAACATTTTGTTTGAAGATTATTAAATTACAACCCAGAGAGAGAAAAAAAAAAAACACACAGTAAAACTCACTATTGAATCGGATCTTTTTACTTCAATTTTTCTTTACAATACATATATTTATAGATATATACATATAAAACTGCACATACAAAGTATGTGTCAACAAAATATAGTCTTTACAACTTAAATATCATTTGAACAGAAAGATATTTGCATTCATTTTATATATGCACAAAAACTGGGATATTTACTTGGAGGAGGTTACAGCGAAATGGTAAAGTATATACTCAAAAAGACTTTGGGGATTGTACCTTTCTAGGAATGGGGTTCTGAGATACATGTTTTTATTATGTGTAGCTTATTTTGCTTAGGAACAAAAGATCCACGTGGACTGCTACAGCATTTTTACTTTCTTAAAAGTGCAGGCAAGTGATTCATTCAGATAAGCAGCCACATTCACTGGTCCCTTGCTCCTCAGTCTATCTTTCTAAATACTCTCAGAATTCACTCATTCACCCCCTCCCCCTCTTTCTCAAGCTATACTACTGAGATTACATTTGGGAAATAAGCAAAAAGTAACATCAGAAGAAATGGCTATTTGAAGCACCCAAATGTTTTCACTGAGTCCTTCACGTTTTGGGCGAATGATCTCTCCGAACTTTCTAGAGCATCCATTGCCAGCAGTGGTCCAGAAGGCAGGCTGGCATCCAGCACCAAGCAGCTTACTGAAATTTTACATCTAGGTCTTTACTTGTTATGGCTGAAAGATCCCCAAAGAACTGGGATGATCCAGGTAATAATTCAAAAAAAAATCTATTTATAATATACATTATTTGGGTAGATGGTGGCTATCAAGGACTTGTTAACTCAGAGGGGGAAAAAAAAAAGCAATCATCTGAAAGGAGAATGGGGGTGCGAGCGAATGTAACTGAATCTTGATGCGAAACTGTTAGAGATGTGAAAACAAGTTCAAAGTCACGCTTGCATCCAAGTGGCATCCTGGCTGTTCTTAAGGAGGGTGCTGAGACCCCTGGAAGCTTGCTTTAGTCTCTTGTTAGAAGAAGGGATGTTAGTCTTTTACAGCCTCTGGAGTGTTTCCTTTCACTGGGCTGACTCCAGATGCAAAGTTGATTACCCCTGCACACGGATGTGCCCATGGGCACGTGCATCTATGCCATGAAGACGGGGAGGGTAAAGACAGGGCTCAACACGGCACACGTTTCAGAAAGACACCACGGCTACCACCGAACAGCAGAGAACACCAGTCTCGTCAGCCCAGCACTCCGTCGGCTGCTGGTGTCCAGAGTCAGGGTGTGTCCTAGAGCGCGCCGCGCTTCTTCCGAACGGGGCTCTGGCTACTGCCCGGCTTCAGCTCCGCGTACTGCACCTGTGAAAACAGACAGACGTGACGCTGGCGGGTAGGTAACCCTAGCTCACCACAGCGTGTTAATGGCTCCCCGAGGACACCGCACAGCAAAGGAAGGAAGGTTCAAAGGTAATGAATCATTTTCTAAACACAGGAACATGGAGGGATTAATTGCAGGAAGGATTTGAAGAGTCATGCATCATTTCTTGAAACCAAAATATTAAAAGCAGATTTTTCTAATGAGATGCATGGGTTTCTACCTGCTCTCAGGGCACTGCTAGATTTCAGTTCTCTGTGTGCCCGTGTTCGACCAGGAAAGGGGTTGATAACGGCCCCTTGGGAATGTTTATCTTAGTATATGATACAGCAACTTACTACAAATTATTCATTTAAAAGTATCTAAAATCTTGGGGAGAAAAAACTTCTGCCAATTATATCCATTTCTTTTGCCAGAGAGGGAAAGAATGTTGAAATGGATACCAGCCCCAGACTAATAAAGATTTCTCTTAAAAATGGATTTCATTTACAGTATAATGGCTAAAACATCTGCGACAAACATGTGCACGTGGGGAGTCCCCAGTGGCAAACTGCCTATTGTGTTAATAGCAAGTGTTCTTGGAGATACACGCAGATCTCACTAGCTTCCTGGGCACTTCCCTCGAATGCTCTTTTGTTGTATCCTCAGTCTTCATGCCAACGCCAACTGGATGACCTCGCTGAGGGCTGGTCCCCAAACTGTGCATAGACAGCCCTTAGGGGGGCCTTGCTGGGAACTTCCTTTCTTCAAGGACGCAGGCACAAACACACGGTGTGACCCAAGTGAGGCTACGTTGCAATCACATGGTTTTGGTGTGCGGGCTCGGATAGGCTGACTGTGGAATGGCTTTGTGTAAAGTATTGTATCACAGACCACATGTGCTCACTATTTTGAGTATTTGTGCCAAATTCCCCAAGGACATCCTACCCCATCACATAAGCTGAGCTTGGTGGAAAGCAGATACGTGAAAAAGGCATGCTTTCCTTAGAGCTGTTTTGTGAAGGTCCCCCAGGGGATGATATGCCTGTCAATCTTCAAGGCACAACAAACAGGGGCCAAGTTCCTATTTCACAATCCTGTAATGTAATGTTAACCAGTAAATTCATATTAATATATTTTAATAGATAATTATATCATTAAATGGTTAAAGGAAAAAAAATAAAAAAAGCAACACAGAGTCTATTTTAATAAAGGGGAAAGAAACTCTCCGAGGCCTGTCAACCCTACATCTCTGCACTCCACCCAGAGGTGCTGGGAAATGAATTATGGTACTGCAGCCTGAGGATGGAATTGATGTTTGATTCTCTCACATAATAACAGATCGCCTCTTTGATCGTCCTGATGGTATTTCATGCCACTGTCTCCCCAACTACCTATTCTATGACCTCTGTTCTCCACTAGAAAGATCTATACCTGTGCCTGCCCTCCCCTCCTCTGGGTTACCACCAGCCTGATGCCTGAATGAGGCTGCTCTACAGACTTTCTGGTGCTGTTGTCTTGCTTCATCTCTACATATCCACAGAAACGGGACTAAGGGACCATCACCCGTGAGTAATGCTTCTGATTAATCTCAAATTATCGCACGCCGTCTCTGCCTTTATGTGTACTAGAGTAAGTGGGAGCTCTGTCCTCAGCATCTCTTAAGTCTTCAGACAGGAGGGGAGAGGGGGGAGGCCCGGGAGAGATAATGGGGCAAAGAAGGATCAAAAGAATACTCCTCTTGTCCCCTACTTCCTGGAGAATGCCTGCCATCCGGAAGAGGAGGAAAACGCGCAAGCCTCCCCCCGCTCTGGGTTTCCTGTGTTCCCACTTGCTGAGCCCATCTGACCCTCTTTGAGGAGACAAACAGTCAGAAAAAGGACAAACCTCCCCGCACTGCAGCCTCGCAGTGTGAGTTCCAGATCATTCTTAAGTAGCTCTTTTTCAGGATAATTTTCCCCCATCATCTCATGCTTTGGACAAAGGTTTTGATGGCCACCTCTCTGCCAGCCAGGCCTCTTGAAGGCTTTTCTGATTCATTATCTCAGTGCCTCACACAAGCACAGCCCCCTACTCTCTGGCTCAGGGGCGGGGTGGGCAGGCCAGACTTTGGGGTTGGGGCCCCAGTTGGTGGTGGCTGTTCATTACATACCTTTTGAACATCAGATGGTACCCTGGAGAGGAAGTCCAGAAGCTCGTTATTGTCAATGGCATAGGGGTTTCGAAGCTTCTTAGTGAATTTGTTTATGCCTGGAAAATAACATATCAGGAGATCTCTTTGTCTGTTGATCTCTCTCCATTTGTCTACCCATCTTTAAAAACTCACCCAACTGGGGGACGAGAAGCATTCACAAGTACAAATTAGTGTGAAAATAATCACTGGATCTCAAGTCATGCACCCGTTGCTGTCATGTGGAATCATTCAGAAATGTCTTTTCTTGGAGGGGGAAGGCGGGGATCGTTGGAGAGGGGCTGTGCCTTCTTCAGCTGTGAAAATCCCATTACAGTCCCAGCAGCAGGGCGGCAGAAACACACACTAAAACTGTGGAGCTCATTGGTTTTTTTGGACAATGCTGATTAACAGCCTCCTCGCCTAGGAAAACGAATGTCCCAGATGGGAAAAGGCCTTCATTAGCCCAAACAAGTCTCTGCTTGGGAGCTGAGGACCAGAGGCAGCAGTGGGAGCTGGAGGGCGGGAGTTGTTTTTTTTGTTGTTGTTAAAAAGAACCCGCAAGAAATCTATCTCCCCCCTTCCAACTCATTTTCACAGGTTTTCCTTCTCTCGCTGCAGAACAGAACTTGACATGTTGGTCGTACTTTGATGCTGCAGAAAACTGTGAAAAGTTATTATTGGAAAATTATCTTACTCTGGTTGCTAGCTTAATTTATGGATCACAGTGCTGGTGTGTGGGTTTGGCTAGGCCATGGAGTCATGCTGATTCAGGACAATGGTAATTAGAAGGGGATGAGATGTTTAAATCACCAACTCAATGCACATGAGTTTGGGTAAACTCTGGGAGTTGGTGATGGACACAGGGAGGCCTGGCATGCTGCAGTCCATGGGGTCGCAAAGAGTAGGGGACAACTAAGCGACTGAACTGAAACGTTTAAGCTGTCCTTGGTGGGGGCACCTGGGCGTGTCCAGGACAAGCTCTGCCCAGAGTTCCCTCCCCAGAGGGAGGCACCTCTCCACCAGCTTGGTCTCCTACTCTGCTCCTCGGAGCTCTTTCGAGGAGTAGGGGTGTGCCTATATAGCTCATGTACTGTGATCTTTTCACCAAGTGTCAACTGCATTTTGTGCTGTGTTTTAAAAGCAGAAAGACAAGGTGGCCTCCTGAAGTCTGGCTACAGAGTGCTTGCTTATCAAGGACCGTAACTAAAGTCCTCGTCAGCCCCCACAATGCTGAGTGCTCCTGTGTGTTCTCCCACTGGTGCCTATGCCGAAGTCAAGGTAAGATTTATCTATTCAACAGTCCACAACACAGGAAAGGCTTGACATTTCGCTTCTTTCATTAAATATTACTTTGCTTTCATCTAAGAACTGGACTTTCTGTGTGCCATTATTCCTGACACAATGCCGAAGTCCTGGTGGTTTCTTTAAGAGGGTCAGATTTACATCCACGTGGCAAATGGAAGCCAGACATGTTCCTAAGTCAAGGGTGGCTTGTTGCCTGGGCCGGGGAAGACCTCCTGCGAATAACCCACTTTTTCTCAAGTCAAAGCCTCGCTGTGCCTTCCTTTTTTCTCTGCCCCCACAGCCAGCTCCGTGTTTCTAGCTAAAATTTCCCCCAGTGTTCCTTTAAAATGCTCTCCACTGTGTTATTCTAAAGACATTTAATTGTAGCACGGGCTTCTTGGCAAAAGAAAACAGACAAGGCAAAATGACGAAGGGAGACAAAGACGTATTGAGAAGAGATATATCTTCTATTGTTAATTATATATAGTGTGAGCATCTGGAGTCTTTACAATGAACAGCCAGGGAGGGATAATATCACTGCTGATCAAAACACTGCATTCTTAGTCACTGAGAAGATTATAAACCTGCCCAGTAGCTCAAATACACCAATAAGGGCAGAAGGAAGTCCACAAAACACTCCGACAGTCTCTGTTTGAAAAACTTTGTTAGGCTGAAAATTATAAGGAATTCAGACTGCATGCTACAAAACCACACCTTATCTTTTTAAGGTGTCATAGGCTCAAATGTCAGCAATTCTACCGTATTATCTACTGTGTGAAAGCGAGTGCCAACATGGCAGCAGAGATCGCATGGTCATCTCTGAAGAGCAACAGGGCAAGTAAGAAGGGCTTGGGGACAGGCATAGCTGGGTCCCGGTCTGGTTTCACCACGTATGATTAGCTGCGTGGTTTCAGACAACTTAATCTGTGTCTTAGATTTCTTATATTAAATGTTGAATAATAGAGGCCTGCCTTACATAGTACCATGCATTGAGAGGAGAATCACAAAGCATTCTAAAATCTGGAATTTCACCACAAGGAAGAGGGCTACCATCATTACTGTATATGTCAATAAGCCAAGAAAATAAAGAAGGTGGTGATGGCAGAGTATTTATACTGGCAGCATGTTATCACACACCCAATTTGGAAGTTGTATCTTTCTCTAGTAGCAGGTACCTTTAGATTTTTTAATCTAAACAATACAAATAGAGCATACATGCTGTGAATTTTTATTCTGTTTTCTTTTAGACAAAGAAAGAAAGTGGAATTTAAATTCCAAGGGATTAACATTTGGGAAAGGCTTTATCATTTAATGATCATAGATAGAATAGATCAGTAGATTGGAAAGACCCCTCCAGTTTAAAAAAAAAACAAAAACCCAAAACGGAGAATGAGAGACGAAGAACTACATGGCTGCTTTGCACATGTGGGGTCAGTAGGGAATAACCACTTGAAACTGAGTTAGATACAACGTTGTATGAGTGGCTGGCATGTAACCCTGACTGCAGTATATCAGTGGGGGTGGATGAGGTGGGCAGAGGGTCCTTGCTTGCTCCTGTGTCAAGCTCTAAGTGTCTTACATGTAAGATATATTGTGCTATCAAATGGAGATACAAAGTTAATAAGTCATAGTTTCTTTTAAGATGCTCAAAATCTGCTTGGGATGTTCTAAATCTACTTGAGAAAACCAGAAGTGGCTCAGATCAGAACTGAAAAGCTACATTTAGAGCATCTATGATGAAGAACAGAATGGAAAGAATATGGGAAACCTTCCAAAAGATACAGAAAACCTATGTGGGATCTAATCCTCAAAGGTGCCTTGCCTTCTAGAAATACATATAACAAATAAATTACTGAAATTCAGTACTGAAAATTTAGTTTCCTAGAGAAAATTCTAGATATTCCTCTAAAACCACTTTTAACTTAATTTTCAAAAATTATACTCCCAAATAAGAGAGGTGGCAGGCTCAAAAAAATGCCATCTATGAGATCATAGGTATTAAACTTGCAGACTTATCCACTCATAAACTATTTGCAAAGTACTGACCAAAGATCTATTACCTTTGTGTAGCTTCCCTAGGAATTACATGGTAAAAAGGACACAAAGTATCTTGTCCTTTAAAACCTTACAGTGAAGTTAGTGAATCAAGGAATATTCCACATGGTCATCATGAAATTAGGCTATTTTCATAGGCTTATGTTAAATAATTGTGCTACTTAAGAAATATTTATATAAAAATGTTATTTGGATGTAAAGAATATGGAAATATAGTGGAATATATATGTAACTCTAGAGGAACATAGAGTTAAATAATTTTGTTCCAAAAGATTAAAAACAGTGAACAAAAATTTTGAAGATTTTTATCTACCAATTTTAGGACTCAATGAAAATGAGTAAGTAACTTAGAATAAGAAATAGTCTTTTTTTTTTTTTTTAGTCCTTCAGCTGTGCATTTATAACATGAATCGTATTCAAAGAGAAAAATGTCTTGCCTCGTATTAACTGGGCTGCTCACAATGAATGTCAAAATAAATACAAACATGTATGTTATATAATATAGGTACATTCAACGTATTTGTGATCACACTATACATGGATACAAAATATCCTTATTAAAAACATAATATAATATCATAATATAGTCTTTCTTGGTGGCTCAGAGGTAAAGAATCTGTCCGCCAATCCAGGAGACGCCAGTTTGATCCCTGGGTTGGGAAGATCCCCCGGAGAAGGGAATGGTTACCCATTCCAGTATTCTTGCCTGGGAAATCCCATGGACAGAGGAGCCAGGCAGGCTAAAGTCCATGGGGTTGCAGAAGAGTCAGATACATAACTTACGGACTAAACAACAAAAATCATAATGTAAATGTATCATAAAAACACATCATAATGTAATATAATTTAATATCATCATATAATCATTTTCCCCTCAAACATAATTTTTACTGTGTACCTTGGGTAAATTTACCATAATGTGCTTAGATCATTTCTCTATTATTGAACATTTTTGATTATTTTAAATTAATTTACTACTATAAACAGTTTGGCAATGAACATTTTTTTTTCATTTCCATCCTGAAAAACGTAAAGAAATAGTCTTCTGAGCCTCAATAAGATTAAAGGGAACAACAGAAATTCAAGACATATAAAGTTTCCTTCTACATGCTAAATTCTCTGCCAAGAATATGATCATGTAAGAGATGTGCAAAGGAAAGCCCTGGGTCTGTGCTAGCTAATAACTAACTTGTCTTGCAAAATAATAAGTCCTAGTAGGATGGCAGACGGAGAAGGCAATGGCACCCCACTCCAGCACTCTTGCCTGGAAAATTCCATGGACGGAGGAGCCTGGTGGGCTGCAGTCCATGGAGTCGCTAAGAGTTGGACACGACTGAGCAACTTCACTTTCAGTTTTCACTTTCATGCATTGGAGAAGGAAATGGCAACCCACTCCAGTGTTCTTGCCTGGAGAATCCCAGGGACGGGGGAACCTGGTGGGCTGCTGTCTATGGGGTCACACAGAGTCGGACACGACTGAAGCGACTTAGCAGCAGCAGCAGCAGCAGGATGGCAGAATATATTCCATGATAGTACAGCAGGTTTTAGATAATGAGAAGAGGCAAGAGATAATGTGATCGTCAAGGCTTTTGACTATATTATCTATGGTAAACTTATCAATAAACTATAAACCTCTGTCTAGAATCTAAAACTAACAAATGAGACAATATAAAGCTCAAAGGATTACTTTCAGTCCAGGAGAGCATCATAAACTCAATGCTATTTCATAATTTCATTCACAAACTGAACAATAAATAGAACAATGTCTCATTAAGTGATGCAAAAAGTTGACATTGAAAGCTGTCAAGAACTTGGAGGATAAAACTAGAGGTCAAAGGGATTAGGAGTAAATTGAAAGAGGGATTGGAATCCCAAAATGTACAATCTAAGGAAGAAATACAGTATAGTCTTCTTTGTCTAGGGTGAGGTGCAGGAAAGCATTCTCTACCAGAAGGATGAAGAAATAATGGGCAATGGTGTTTACTAAGCTGACCATGCTGTCGTCTTACATCATCTTAAAAATGAGGAAAACACTGATCCAAAATGACTGTAATTTTGGATCAAATTCTCATTAGGGACAGATCATAAAGAGTTTCAAAATCTGTGTTTTAAATGTGGAGAGTAAATGGACTGACAAACTAGTACAAAAAAAGCAAGAAAGAATGAGATTATTCAGTCTACAGAGATAACATTCAGTATATGAGTATTCAGGAAAATACTTCTTATAAAACACATATTCCTTCTTAATCAATGGGCCCCTGAAAAGCTCCATGTTCTCTTTCCTAAGGGTCAAATATGGGTCAATGTAAAGTGAAAAACACAACAGAGGAACAAAACTAGGCATGGACATAAGAACTTTCTCAAACGGTGAGCATCACCTAGTATTAAAATGGACCCCTCAAGAGGAAGTTAGAAACGCTCTTCCTTTTCTTGGACTTGTTACAAAGGAGAGAAACTTCATGTGATAGAATTTTCACTTCCTGGACAAAACAGAGAATGAATGGATTATGCACTGTTTCTGAAATGTTATGAGTTATTCTATTTTTCCTATGACTTTTCCCATCTCTGCATGTCCAGGTTTGGCCTTTCTCGTCAGCAGCATTCTACCTTTGAGGGTTCTCTTTGGAAATGATCTACAACTAATGGTCTTAGAAATATTTTATAGCTCCCCTCACCCTGGCATTTGCAGGCTTTCAGCTTTTGCTTCAAGAGGAATGCACCTCAACATACATATTTGTAGCTTCCCTGAACCTCTTGACACCTGCAGATCCCTAGAGATGACTATGGTTAAGAACTGAGAAGTGGTCACAGGAGCCAAGCCATGGAAAACCAGAAGTGAGAGATTCTTCCAGAAGAGGGGTGATTGCTTAGTTAATTAACTGCAGTGCACTCTCCTTATATCAACCCAGTGGCCACCCAGCAACAGACACAAATATTCAGAAAGCTGCTAGTAATTTTTCCAATTGTTAGCTTGAGTAGTAAGTCAAGTCCTGAAATTTATTTCCAGTGTGCCATTTTTGTTTCTACTCTTTAAAAAGCAGCTGGACTCTATATAGGCTTACCATTTCCCCTAGTAAATAACAGCTTTCCCTTTCCTGTCAGGCACTGGTTAGGTAGCCACTGTGGGCCCCTCCCTTTCACCTCACTGCTTCTGGTTTTAAGTATTGGGTTAAGTTATTTTTTTTTTCCTTCCAGGGGAGATGAAATGTCAGGAGCAGCCTAGGAGTGGCTAGATCTACTTTTATATAACATACAGGGCAAGATGCAGGTGTTTGCTCACTGTTTGAATAACAGCGTTTCCTGAAAGTTACCGGGCCACAACAGTATATTATTCAGGAGTATTTATGACTCTGAAAGCCCAAAGGGAAATAGCACGCACAATCACATTTTTATTTGATTGCAATTATGCAAGAGGCCTATAAGTATCTATGCTGACCGTTCACGCCACTGGCCTTTTCAGGGAGGTCCTGGAAGTTTTTGATCCCCAAACGCTTTTCTTAATCTCATGTTTAATTGCCAACAAAAGCACATTTAAAGTTTATAGCTGCACTTAAAAATGAGTAATTGGTTCTTACCTGGAACTGATTGCTAGCAAAAGGACCTTGCCAAACTTACCCCAGATTAAAATGATGTACCGGAGTGGGATGAAATACAGCGTGATGGTGGCCACTGCCAGTATCAAACAGGCCAGGAATGAGAGGAACGGGACCGTCCAGTTAAACGTGCTGTAGACAGATCACATACACGTCATTGTCTCTGATGTTAAAGAAAAGCTGTCGATTCATTTTGCCATGCTTTTATTTCTTAGTTATACACATGAAAAAAGGCCTTTCGGAGAAGCTGCTTCTCAAAACTGAGATGTAAAAGTCTGCCAGAATGACTGGACACTGGAAGGCAGTTTGGAGGTGAAGGTCACAGACCAATTGCCATCCAGCTCGTCTGGATCTTGGTGACTCTGCCTTCCTGGAACCGACAGTACTTAAGAGGAAACTCTGACTCTCAACAGTGATTAAACGCTTCAATATTGCCATGTGGCTCTGTGAACGCAGAGCTTCAAAATGAAAGGTGAGTTAGGTCACTTCAAAGTCAATATTTCTCTCTCAATTAACACATGCTTGCCAGTAAATATTTAGAGACGGGAGGCTATTATTACAGGGCTCTTGTGTTTTTCTAATAACTTATATTTAGAATTTCCAGACTCGTTGACTCCAGAAGGGTAAAGATGGGCTATGGAGCCCTGAAAATGGGCTACGGAGCTGCTGGCTATAAACCATTACACCGCCAACCCACCGATAACGCAGGGAATGTTGTGGTGTATCATTTTCACAGGGACCCTGGCTCCTTCTGTCCTATCTATTGCCTGTTTTGACTTGAGATCTAGAATATGAGATGTGGGACTGAATGTACTGTGGAAATCCTTCCAGAATCCTAGAAAGCAGTCATTAAATGCACTGCCTTGATGAGAGCTCATGAGTGTCTAGAGTATTCTTCCAGGCATCTTCACTTAACATGTCTGTCTATTGACCCTTTGCCTTGCCTTGTGCTAGGAATAAACGAGATGAAAGATTTATTTCTGTTGTCTTTTTCTTTTGGGGGGTCATATCAGGGGATTTGGGCAGAGCAGCTTATAATAGTTATTGGGCACTTAGTAGGTGCCACTGTCCTAAGATATATATAAATATATACACTTTCACTTCTCACTTTCATGCATTGGAGAAGGAAATGGCAACCCACTCCAGTGTTCTTGCCTGGAGAATCCCAGGGACGGGGGAGCCTGGTGGGCTGCCGTCTATGGGGTCGCACAGAGTCGGACACGACTGAAGCAACTTAGCAGCAGCACACACACACACACACACACACACACACACACACACAGATTGTAATGCTTAACAATAATTCTTTCAAGTAAGGATTATCTCCCTCTTACAGATGAGCAAATCAAGGCTGAAGTAAGGATTCTGGGATTAACATAATACTATAAATAAAACAAGTAAACAATAAGGACTTACTATATAGCACAGGGAAATATACTCAATATGTTATATTAACCTATAATGGAAAATAATCTGAAAAAATACAAATAAATGCACACATAACATTGTAAATTAACTATACTCAAAAAAAAAATAGAAAAATATAGGAGAAATTCAACTCACACCTCAATCTCTTGTTAAAGACTGCCTATGGGGAGACACAATACTACTTATGTATGCGTGTGTTTGCTATTTCATGCCCTTAAATTATAAGCAAGTTGAACACATTTTAATGTGACTGTTGATCATTTTGATGATCAGTGATATTCAGCTTATATCCTCACCAGGGGCAACTATTTAAGTATTTAAAAAAATTTACAAGCAAACTGGCATGGATTTGAGTTCGGGCTCTATCTCTGAAAAGCTGAGAAAGACAGGAAAGTCTTCAAATCAATCTGAACAATAATTTCTTTTCCACAGAATGGGAATAATAATAATACCCATAGCATAAAGTTTTGCTAGAATTATATAGGAACTGGCATTTAAAATGGTTAGCTCTTTATGTATATTACCATATGTAAAACAGATAGCTGTTTTACATAATGTGAAACATATGTAAAACTTCCCCCATAGCTGTGGAAAGTTGCTGTGTAACTCAGGGAGCTCAGCCCCAGTGCTCTGTGATAACCTAGAGGGGTGGGATGGGGTTGGGGGTGGGAGGGAGGTCCAAGAGGGAGGGGACATAAGTGTACCTATGGCTGATTCATGTTGTATAGCAGAAAGCAACACAACATTGTAAACCGATTATCCTCCAGTTAAAAATAAATTTTAAAAAATAGCTCTGGTAACACATGAAAGATGGAGAAGGCAATGGCACCCCACTCCAGTACTCTTGCCTGGAAAATCCCATGGACGGAGGAGCCGGGTAGGCTGCAGTCCATGGGGTGGCGAAGAGTTGGACATGACTGAGCGACTTCACTTTCCACTTTCCTGCATTGGAGAAGGAAATGGCAACCCACTCCAGTGTTCTTGCCTGGAGAATCCCAGGGACGGGGGAGCCTGGTGGGCTGCCGTCTATCGGGTCGCACAGAGTCAGACACGACTGAAGCGACTTAGCAGCAGCAGTAGCAACACATGAAAGATAGCTTAGTATTCAAATTAAATTTTTACCTTAAGTTTATTAAAAAAAAAGTTCTATTTCTTGCATATTTTAACCACACACACATATACATACAAAGAAGTTACTGCTTATCTGTTTTCCCTGGAACTTTGTTGCTGGATATTTTCCTCAAACAAAATCTCTTTGGAAACTAAAGAAATCAGTTCTTTGTCATATTTGTCGCAAACACTTTCAGTTTGTTCCCTTGTCTTTTAAAAAACGATGTTTATAGTTTTTAAAGATAAGAATTATATATTTTACACTACCAAGTTCATCAAAACTTCTGCATATAGTAGGTCCATTACTGACCATTCTCTTCCAAGTAGAACTTCTTAGGAGGCAACTTCACAATACTTGTGAAAATGTTGTGGACTCCATAATTGCTCCTGTTATGCCAGGGCAAGAAATGTAACCTGCAAATATCTTTGCACAAGGATGCAGAGATGGTACATTAATGTCTGATGCAGTATGGTTTGTGAGTAGTTAAAAAGAAAAAAGCCTCAGTATCAAATAATATCTAAATAAAATCATAAACAAATAATTTTAGTACCTTGAAAAAAAAGAGAAAGCTACCACTAAACCGACTTAAAAATAAGAAAACAATAGAGTGTAAAAGATACTGTATTGCAAGAATTCTGGAGGTTACCAACTTTCAAAGTCAATTTCACTCCAATAATTTCTGCCAGATATTAAAATTTTGAACTTCTATATCTGTTAACTACGTGGGGGGCATAAGATAAATATAGCCTAGGGCTTCCACAAAAGAAGATTCAAGTAGAAGAACACCGCATAAAACTTACATATTCAGGGTAAGGATGAATTGAGAGAGACAAGTAGAAAGACAGAGTGGAAAAGGATGAAAACAAGGGAAAACAAATCTACCATATACAAATAGATGCAAAGAACTCTCTGTGTCACGATGCTGGTACCAGGATTTATCATACAAGTTTATGCTGCTGCTGCTGCTAAGTCACTTCAGTCGTGTCCGACTCTGTGCGACCCCATAGACGGCAGCCCACCAGGCTCCCCCGTCCCTGGGATTCTCCAGGCAAGAACACTGGAGTGGGTTGCCATTTCCCTCTCCAATGCATGAAAGTAAAAACTGAAAGTGAAGTTGCTCAGTCGTGTTCGACTCCTCTCGACCCCATGGACTGCAGCCTACCAGGCTCCTCTGTCCATGGGATTTTCCAGGCAAGAGTACTGGAGTGGGGTGCCATTACCAGTACACTTTAAAAAAACCTCAGCAAAAATTTAATTAAAAAAAGAGATTCCAGGTTGAATCACCCCAAAGTGACTAGAGCAGTAATCTTCTCTAAAGAAATGCATTTCAACCCATATATCTGAGCATACTCCACACACACTCACACACACACATGGGATACGAGCTCATAGACAGTCAAAACAGTAAAATATAAATGGATACAGAGCATCACGAGTAAAGCTATCAGAAGCAACAGCAAAACCCCGAACAGAGACCTCATATACTGAGAGCAAACATAACACATTAAATAATAATGCTTAATACTTTAAAAGTCATAAAACAAGGGCTTAAAAATGGTCAAGGACGAGACTGTAAAAAACGACCAAGAAGATTTGAAAACAAAGCAAGTAAAACTTTAAAAAGAAACACAGTGATTAAAGTTAAGACCTCCGTGCATGAATTAAACAGAATTTTAAATACCACAGAAAATAGTCATGCAAGACAGCCCAAAAAAGGACTTAAAAGGCATCACAAAGAGTAGAAAGATAGATGTCAAAAAGAAGAGATACAGAACATAGATTAAGAGGGTTCCTGAACTGACTGGGAAGATGCTGCAAGTAATGGTGAATATTAGACTGTGGAATGGCCAAAAGGTGCTCAGACCTGTGTTAGGCAAAAAGACCTGTGTTAGGTCTCTATTTTCTGACCATAAAACAATGCAGTTAAAAACCAGGAGCACAATTTAAATAAATAAATTTATATAAAAAAAAAAAACCAGGAGCAAAAAGATAGCTAGAAAATCTTCATATACTTTGAAATTAAGCAATATACTTCACGTGAAGGAACAAATAAAAACAGAAATTATAAAGCAAGTTTTTACTAAATGTGAATTAATAATGAGTATCAGTGCCAAAATATTTGGCAGAGAGCTAAGCACCTAGGAAAATGTGGCGCCTTAAATGCTTATGTTAGGAACACAGAAAGACTGAAAATAAATGATCTAGCAATCCATCTTAAAAAGTCAAAATAAGAAGAGTAAATTAATCTCAAAGAAAGTAGAAGGAAGAAAGTAATAAAGATAAGAGTAGTAATTAATGGAAAAGAAAACAGGCAACAGGGAGATTAACAAAGGTAAAGACAGTTCTTGCTAAAGAATAATATAGTTGATAAATGACTGTCAAGAAGAAGGGAAAACACAATTTTAAACATAAAGAAGTGGACAATGCTAGATTCCACTGTCACCGACGACAACAGGATTTTTTCATATAAACAACTTTATGTCAAAAAGTAGAAAATTTTAAATGGACACTCTCTTAGAAAATGATACACAAACATATATGAGAAGAAATAGAATAGCTGAACAGGCCTATATATACCACAGAAACTGACTATTTGATTAAAATCTTTCCTGAAAGAAAACTTCAGACCCAGAGACTTAACCAGAAAATTCTATAAACTCTTAAAAGGAAGTAATGACACAAGATTTACACAAACTGCAGATAATGAGAGAGAATACTGCCCACTTATTGTATGAGTCTAGAATAACCTTCACGCTGTAAGGAATTTCCAAGAACTATATATCCAATCTCACGGATGATTAAAGCTGCAAAAATCATAAGTAAAAAAAAATTGTAAATAAAATCCCAGCATATATAAGGAGACTGGGTAGCAAGATGAAGCTGGCTTCATTCCAGAAATGTAAGATTGGTTTAATATTTGAAAATCAACAATAATAATACACATTAACAAAAATAGAAGAACACCAAAAGATGATCTCAAAGAACACAGACAAAAGTTTGACAAAACTCAACCTACATTCATGATAAAAAATCTCAGCAAAATAGGAATAAACAGTAAATTCCTGAAGCTGATAAAGCATCTTTACAGAAAACAACATCATTAAGGGCGAAACGTTGAAAGGTTTCTCTCTGAAAAAGACAGGAGTATGAGAAAGAATGTTCGCTAAATACCACTTCTGTTGAACACTGTATTGGTGTTACTGCTGCTGCTGCTGCTGCTGCTAAGTTGCTTCAGTCGTGTCCAACTCTGTGCGACCCCATAGACGGCAGCCCACCAGACTCCCCCGTCCCTGGGATTCTCTAGGCAAGAACACTGGAGTGGGTTGCCATTTCCTTCTCCAATGCATGAAAGTGAAAAGTGAAAGTGAAGTCGCTCAGTCGTGTCCGACTCCCCGTGACCCCATCATGGACTGTAGCCTACCAGGCTCCTCCACCCATGGGATTTTCCAGGCAAGAGTACTGGAGTGGGGTGCCATCGCCTTCTCCAATTGGCATTACTAGCCAAGACAATAAAGCAAGAAAACAAAGTAAAATGTATAAGGACTGAAAAATAAGAAAGAAAAATATATCCCTAGACAATATGTTTATATAATACAACATCCAGAATAATAATCTTCATACGAAAATTAAGATAACTAAGTTTATCAAGGTTGACAGATACAAAGTCAATGTTGGAAAACAAATTTCACTTTTCTATCCTGTAACAAACAGGTGGAGATAAAACCTGAAAAAAAGAGGCCATTTAAAATAACTGAAACAAATCAAGTACTTCAGACTATATCTCACAAAAATGTGTCAAATATTTATGTATAAAACTCTTAAAGTAATATTGAAGATATTACTTCAACAAAGATAACCCAAATAGATGAAGGACTATATTACACTCATATATTAAAAAAAATTTTATCAAGATGTCAATTTTTCCCAATTAATGCAATCCTTATAAAGATCTCAATGATCATTTGCTCGTGTGCAAGTATGTGGTGAGTCATGTGTCTTTATCTGCTGGATGCTAAAAGTGAAGTTATGTACCAGACACATTTGCACACACCATGTTGGATTTGCCCTCCCAACATCCTAGTCAGTGAAGTCATGTATTTTTTTCCTAAGCAACCCACAGTTTTAGTAGTAAAATGGTTAAATGTTTCACAGGTTTTAAAAAGTTTAATACACAGAAAAAGAAAGTCAAAGCAATTTTACCAATATTCATAATCATGAAAAATTTTAAGTGATTACTACAGGCCACCCACTAGTTTAAACACATTACAGGCACTAAATCATCTAATTTTTCCAGATATGTTATGAATAGGAATTTCTGGTATGTCCATTCTACAGATGAGAACTTGAGTCAGGAGAGGTAGTAGTTGGCCACAAATCACTTCCAGTCTAAGTGACAGAGCTAGGATCTGAATCCAGAGAGCTGCTTCAAGAGCCCACACTCGGACTTCCCTGGTGGCGCAGTGGATAATCCCCCTGCCAATCTGGGGACATGGGTTCAATTCCGGGTCTGAGAAGATTCTACACGCCACGGAGCAACTAAGCCCTTGCACAATTACTAAGCCTGTGCTCTAGGGCCTGAGAGCCCCAACTACTGAAACCTGCATGCCTAGGACCTGTGCTTCACAACAAGAGGAGCCTCCACAACAAGAACCCCGCGTACCACAACGAAGGGTAGCCTCTGCTTACTGCAACTAGAGAAAGGCTGAACAAAGCACTGAAGATCCAGCACAGTCATAAATACAAATTGTAAAAAGAACCTACACTCACTGCTTGTACAGTAGACATTTCAGAAAATGTAAGAAGGTGGGTTTACTCATTTAATCCACTCAATATTCCTGCTTATAAAACTGAGGACTTAATTCAAAGATATTATATACTGGCTTTGCTGTTCAGTCGCTTAGTCGTGTTTGACTCTTTGTGACCCCATGGACCGCAGTACACCAGGCTCCCCTGTCTTTCACAGAGTTTGGACAAATTCTCTGGAAGTTTTATCTTCCAGAATTTGCTCAAATTCATGTCCATTGAGTCAGTGATGCTGTCTAACCATCTCATTCTCTGCCACTCCCTTCTCCTTTTGCTTTCAATCTTTCCCAGCATCAGGGTCTTTTCCAATGACTCAGCTCTTTGCATCAGGTGGCCAAAGTATTGGAGCTTCAGCTTCAGCATCAGTCCTTCCAATGAATATTCAGGACTGATTTCCTTTAGAATTGACTGGTTTGATCTCCTTGCTGTCCATGGGACTGTCAAGAGTCTTCTCCAACAATCACAGTTCAAAAGCATCAGTTCTTCAGTGCTGAGCCTTCTTTATGGTCCAATTGTCACATCCATACATGATTACTGGAAAAACCAAAGCTTTGACTATATGGATCTTTGTCTGCAAAGTGACGTCTTTCCATTCAAGGAGCAAGCATCTTTTAATTTCATGGCTGCAGTCACCCTCAGCAGAGATTTTAGAGCTCAGAAAATAAAATTTGTTGCTGCTTCCAGCTTTTCTCCTCCTATTTGTCATGAAGTGACAGGACCAGATGCCATAATCTTAAGCTTTTTTAGTGTTGAGTAGCTCTATATAGTTTGTTGTGATCCACACAGTCAAAGGCTTTGGCATAGTCAATAAAGCAGAAATAGATGTTTTCCTGGAATTCTCTTGCTTTTTCTATGATCCAACAGATGTTGGCAATTTGATCTCTGGTTCCACTGCCTTTTCTAAATCCAGCTTGAACATTTGGAAGTTCATGGTTCATGTTGAAGCTTGGCTTGGAGAACTTTGAAACATAGAAAAACATCTACTTCTGCATATTGACTATACCAAAGCCTTTGGCTGTGTGGATCACAACAAACTGTGGAACATTCTTAAAGAGATGGGAATACCAGACCACCTGACCTGCCTCCTGAGAAATCTGTATGAAGGTCAAGAAGCAACAGTTAGGACTGGACATGGAACAACAGACTGGTTCCAAATAAGGAAAGGAGTACATCAAGGCTATATATTGTCACCCTGCTTATTTAACTTATATGCAGAGTATATCATGAGAAATGCTAGGCTGGATGAAGCACAAGCTGGAATCAAGATTGCCAAGAGAAGTATCAATAACCTCAGATACACAGATGACACCACCCTTATGACAGAAAGCAAAGAACTAAAGAGCCTCTTGAAGAAAGTGAAACAGGACAGTGAGAAAGTTGGCTCAAAACTCAACATTCAGGAAACTAAGATCATGGCATCCGGTCCCATCACTTCATGGCAAATAGGTGGGGAAACAATGGAAACAGTGAGAGACTTTTTTTTTTTTTGGTTTTAAAAATCACTGCAGATGGTGACTGCAGCCATGAAATTAAAAGATGCTTGCTCCTTGGAAGACAAGCTATGACCAACCTAGACAGCGTATTAAAAAGCAGAGGCATTACTCTGCCAACAAAGTTCTGCCCAGTCAAGGCTATGGTTTTTCCAGTAGTCATGTATGGATGTGAGAGTTGGACTATAAAGAAAGTTGAGCACTGAAGAATTGATGTTTTTGAACTGTGGTGTTGGAGAAGACTCTTGAGAATCCCTTGGCCTGCAAGGAGATACAACCAGTCTATCCTAAAGGAAATCAGTTCTGAATATTCATTGGAACGACTGATGCTGAAGCTGAAACTCCAATACTTTGGCCACCTGATGTGAAGAACTGACTCATTGCAAAAGACCCTGATGCTGGGAAAGATTGAAGGCAGGAGAAGAAGGGGATGACAGAGGATGAGATGCTCAGATGGCATCACCAACTCAATGGACATGAGTTTGAGCAAGCTCCGGGAGTTGGTGATGGACAGGGAAGCCTGGTGTGCTGCAGTCCATGGTGTCACAAAGACTCAGACACGATTGAGCAACTGAACTGAATTGAGTAGTATATAGTAGCACTAACCCTCAAAACCTTACTAGACTCTTCACTCCAGTTACCATGGAAATATGTTGCAGTGCTGGTCTTTCACAGAACATCCAAGATTGAAGAACTCTGGTAAGTCAAAGCTTTATATCTCAAAATTAAACAATCTGTTAAGCATTTTCATGGACTTTGATGGATTTCCTGACTTGGGAGCTCTCCATTAAATCCTAAGGGAATGCCTGACTTGAACATTTCAGTTAAGGAAAACATTCAAGGAATCTCCTTCATTCATTCAACTCTTCAGGTTCACTAACATGTCCTAAGAATATCTTTGACAAAACCCACAAATAACTGTCTCAACACCCAGTAATGTGGGAACAACTTCATTCTAGAGTTCCTCCCCCAACTGGGTACCACACTGGGTGACCTTTGTGTCAACAGAGTCATCATCTTCTTCATTTCCTAGGCACAGAAAAAATGAAGTCCTTTGACTCTTCTATCCACAGAAACAGAGACACGGGCCACAAAAGCCTGCAGACTACTCTTTTGTGATTTACCTCACAGGATGCTCTCCGTCATGGTTTTCGCCCCAGTTTGTGAACTCACTCCCCACAGCTGGCCTTCTGCCCTCACCCCTGGTCATTCTGCCTTCATTCTCTGTCCCTTTCAACATGTAACTAAATATTCATTTGGCTGTGCTGAGTCTTAGTTGCAGCACATGGGATCTAGTTACCAGATGAGGGATTGAACCCAGGCCCACTGTACTGAGAAAGCAGAGTCTTAGCCAACAGGCTACAAAGGAAGTCCCTCAACATGTAACTTTAGATTAAAAACAAGATACATCAATTTGTCCTTCCGCTTGTGCTCACCTTCATCCAAACTTCACTTATCCTGCTTTCTCATCTTTTAATATTTCACAGCATGACTTCAGAGTCAGAGAAGTTCTTCCTAGAAACATGCCTTCTAAGCCTTACTCCAGAACATCTGCAAGGACGACTCCCCTGTCCTAAGTCTACCTTAATCTCATTATCTTCTCTGCAGAGAGGAGATTTCCCTAACCACTCAAGGACACCAGTGCTGTAGCCAACACTTCATAGTAATAGGACAAATAATATACATTACTCTTTTGACCCACCCTGTCTGCTGCCTGGGATAATACAAATGCCACATGCTAAGCAAATATTAGCCTGATGTATACATACATTTGAAATCTGTATACAATGAGAAGGTAATTGGAGAATGTGGAGAAAAGAAAATACTATTCGCTCCAAGTGAATACAGAATCATCAGGGTCTTCTCTGCCAGTAACAAGGGAAGCCCGCTCTGAGAGATTTAAGCATGCTTATTTATTCTCTAGCTGCCAAAAGTTGGGTAAAAGTTTTCCTGGTCCTTATGCACTGAGTTACAATGGAATTCCAACAGAGTTACACATGATGTTGCGCTTGAATGCCCAGCGGGAACCTTAAGGTCACTGCAATAATGAATGGCTGAAGAATTAATAGGAGTTGAGCCTCATGCGCCTTCCTGTGTCACAGCTGGGCAGAACAGTGCTCTGTTCATGGCTGAAAATACGTCTCGAGACATGGCCACCACAGCTGTGTTGGGCACGGCCGCCGCCAAAAGGCACTGCAGAGCTGAGGGGCTGCTTAAATCACTCTGCCCTCTTCTCATCAGACACATTTCCTTGACCATTATCAACAGCACAACAGCCACATTTGTCTATTAACAGACATGCAAGCCCGGAGACAGTCTTACCAAAGGACATGGCCTTCCGTCCTCAGCCTTGCCCCCACTCCACATCCTCTTATCTTCTTTCCTGCCAGTCCATCTCTTGCTCACTTTTTTTTCATTGACTTTCTGCATCCACTCAAGGCCCGTGTGACCTGCCTCACCTCCAGGAACCGCCACATCCGTCCCCGGTGGCACAGACATGCTATTTCCCCTCCACCTCCCTCCATCGAGCACAGTCTTGGGCTTTGAGCCTTTGCACAAAGCCACCCAGCCACTGAAGCTCCCATTCATCAGCTCTATGCCCAGCTGGCTCTTCCCATCCTTAGAGATGCTGATAAGCTGTTGCTTCTTCAGAACTTTCCTCTGTCTCTCTCTCTCCCCTACATCCTTCCGGGGATGCAGTACCCATCTCCACATCCCATCTAGCCTCTATCTAGCATCAATGTTATTTTAGCTGTCTTATTAGTGTTCTTTCCCTTCATTGGAAAATAGATTCCTATAGAGAAGAAAGTGGGGAATACCAAGACATGGGGAGAGGATTAAAAGGTACAATCTACCATGTTTAAAAGAAATAAGTTACAGGGATATACAAGTATAACACAGGGAATATACCCAATGTTTTATAATAACCTTAAATGGAATGTAATCTATAAAAACTTATTATTCTGTACATCTGAAACTAATATACTATTGTAATCAGCTATACCACAATAGAAAAACAAAACATAAAGGCAAACACACACTCACACACATACACAAAACAGATATCCAGAGGATAATGACACTATAGTATAAAGTGAGGCAGGCAGATTCAAATCCAAGCTCCATGGCTTATTCACTGTGTGATCTGGGCTGCATGTTTAATCATTCTGTGCTTCAGTTTCCTCATCTGTAAAATGCGGATACTAACAATCCTTACTCTGCAGGGTTGTTGGAATCATTTAATCCAATTTCTCTAAATAACCCCTTAAAGAAGTTGCTACATGTCAAAGACTTAGAACAGTGTCTGGCTGGCACATGACATTGGTTGGTTTCTATCGTCATTGTTAATTTGGATGCACTTCTTATTCTTAAACCAAGTCAGTGCCTGAGATTCAAACACTGATAGTTGAATGAGTGAATGAGAAATTATAGTGCCCTCTTCATCACTGCACTATTTTTTACTGTCACTTATATTTTTGCTAAGCAACTTTGAGGGTACATTCAGTAGTCATTTTTCAATTTATATGAAACCTAGAGAGATAAAGCAGACATGTATCAATATACATGATCAAAAATCCTACTACTCCTTAATTTTTCTCGACACTGCTCATGAAAATAACGTATAAATTCAATAAAAACTCACTAAACTTGTTTAAAGATAACTTTTAACCTGCCTTTTAAGCAAAAGAAACATGTTTTCTATGCCAATAATAAATGGATGTTCAAGGGCAATTTGTTATAATAAGTGACTGAGGAAGAAAATCAGTAACCACAGAAAGTTCCACATTAGCTGTTTATATTTCCTGATGTTAACCACCACTTATTGATTTCCCTACATCTTCATGGACAAAATTTCACTTGGCTTTTAGTACTAATTTTAATCTCTTCTTTACCCATGTAATTTCTAAAAAATATGTCCTTTATGTAAAGAAACTAGAATGGCCAATAAAATAAGAACAGTAGTTGCTCTTTAGAAAGAACAACGTGGCTGATACAACTCTGGATTTAAAGTAGGGAGCAATCACTTACTATTAAAAAAAAAAAAACCTTCTCTGTTCATGGATATCAAATGAAGACCAAGTAACACAGAGTTAACAATGCGTAAAACAAAGTAAGCAAAAAAAAAAAAAAAAAAACAAACATGAATCACGGAGAGGCTTTCTCAATTGAAACTCCATTAGAGAATTAAATCTATGTTTTAATCTATAGTTTATCACTTAAACCAGAATATGTTGAGAATAAAAAAGGCACTATTAATAATTATGCTCAGATAACTAGCATAAATTGGGTCACGTGGTCCACCCTTGTGAAGCTGACAAACCTGAAGAAGCAACCAACCAAAGTTAAGAGGCCCAAGACTGTTGTTTCTGTTTTTTGTTTGTTTTTGTATTTTCTGATCCTACCCTCCCCAAGACCCTCCCCCTTGCTGGTCCAAGAACATGGCAGTTTTACTCCAAACACAATAATACAAATGCAGGACTTACTTTTTAATTCTTTCTCCAAAAGAGGCTAATTCCTCCAAGATGTTTTGAACAGTTGAGACAATATCCTGTACCATGTAGATTCTTTTAATTAAGCCCTTTTTCTCAGATTCCTAAGAAACATAAAAGATTGAACTCAGTTACTTCATTTTTATTGGTCTGCTATAGAAATCATTATGCCAGTATTATCGTAACCTGGTTATTAGTAACTGAGTGACTTCAGGAGATAAATTCACATTTTTTACAATTTACTTATCGGCTCCCCCAAGTTCCTGACTACTCATGAGATGTGACCACTTGTCGTGTGCAAGCATGTCCCCATCTCAATATCATGAACTGATGAAGGGAACTCCACAGAAAAAAGAAATTCATTTCCCTGTAGAGTTGCTGCTTCTCTCAGAGAATTCTGTAACTTCTTTAACTGGCAGATCTTGAGTTGCTCTGTCTTCACAAGGTTAGCTTACTTATCTCTCTTCTGTTAGTTCCTCAGAAAGGCTTGCAGCAGATAGCAATAGGGTATGTTGGACATCCAGATGATATTCAGCTGTCTAAGAATATTATCCTTACTTTGATTAAAGAACACTTAAAATGCATTTTCCCACGTTAGGTTGTTGTTGTTCAGTCGCTAAGTTGTATCTGACTCTTTGGGACCCCACAGAATACAGCACACCAGGCTCCTCTGTCCTTCACTGTCTCCCAAAATCTGCTCAAATTCATTTACACTGAGTCAGTGATGCTACCTAAGCATCTCATCCTCTGCCATCCCCTTGTCCTTTTGCCTCAATCCTTCCCAGCATCAGAGTCTTTTCCAGTGAGTCAACTCTTTGCATTAGGTGGCAAAAATATTGGAGCTTCACCTTCAGCATAAATATTCAGGGTTGATTCCTTTAAGACAGAATGGTTTGATCTCCTTGCAGTCCAAAGGACTCTCAGGAGTCTTCTCCAGCACCACAATTTGAAAGCATCAATTCTTTGGCACTCAGCCTTGTTTATGGTCCAACTTTCACACCCGTACAGGACTACTGGAAAAAACATAGCTTCAACTCACAGACCTTTGTTGGCCAAGTGATGTCTCTGCTTTTCATATGTTGTCTAGGTTGGTCATAACTTTCCTTCCAAGGAGCAAGCATCTTTTAATTTCATGGCTGCAATCACCATCAGCAGTGATTTTGGAGTGCAAGAAAATAAAGTCTGTCACTGCTTCCACGTTTTTCCCCTTCTATTTGCCATGAAGGGATGGATGGGACTGGATGCCATGATCTAACCATGTTAGGTAGCCAATGCTTATAAAACTAATCTTGAAATCACTCACATGTTGGATAAAAGATGATTCCCTAAAGAAGGGCATTTTCACACTATATCTTATATTCTGATACCATATTCTAGTTCCCTTATGAACTCTATTGTAACTGGGATTTAGTTACTAACTTATCTCAGGCCAAGCTGAGTCACTGTAGCTGTTACATCTAATATGTAATACCTAAAATCACAAATAAACCTAACAAAACTTATTTTTTCTACCTAAAATTTTACTTAGGTTAGAATTATACTAAATTATCTTCTAAATCCAAGAGACAATTTCTATAATAATCTTCTTTGCAACAATATAAAAAAAAAATCATTCTCATCTTGTATTCTCTGTTCCATCAAAGTGGACCCATGGATGGAGGAAGGAAAACATACTACCTCACAGTGATTTCAATGACTGGTTGCTGCTACTGCTAAGTCGCTTCAGTCGTGTCCGACTCTGTGCGACCCCATAGATGGCAGCCCACCAGGATCCCCCGTCCCCGGGATTCTCCAGGCAAGAACACCAGATTGGGTTGCCATTTCCTTCTCCAATTCATGAAAGTGAAGAGTGAAAGTGAAGTCACTCAGTCGTGCCCTACTCTTAGCAACCCCATGGATTGCAGCCTACCAGGCTCCTCCGTCCATGGGATTTTCCAGGCAAGAGTACTAGAGTGGGGTGCCATTGCCTTCTCTGAAAATAGCCTCTGGGTATATTAAATTTTTTTTTCACTGTCATATCATAAATACATGAAGGTCGTCTGCTGGGATGGTCTGAGTAACGTCTCACCATCTGTTCTGCACCCATTTATCCAATGATCCTGTACAGTAGGCGGTCATACTCATTGCTTCCTCTTGCAAAGTCAAACTTGCAAGACATTTTCACTTTTTTCAATCCAATTTTCTTTCTTATTTCCCTTACTCTCTAATTCTTCAAGTGGTTTGTATTAAAACTGGATATACTGCCAGAACAACTTAATTCATGTTCAGCAATCCACCAACATCTATTAATGGGCACAGTGGTGAAAACCCATCTCTGTCTGCTACAGAAATATTCACGTTTTTAAAGGAGGATTTGGAAGCACCAGGGAATTTGACCCAAAGGGCAAAAGTGGCTTCCTCTTTTCAACAGCATAGAGTTTAGGTCAAAACAATTTTTTGGAAAATGACTCAAATTTCTATGTGGCTCCATTTCATAACAATTTCCTACTTTAGTTGACTGATTTTTTTTTTCCTCTTGAAACACCCCAAATACAGAGATTCTGGGTTAGTACAACAAAATAATAAATGATTCTCACAAGATTCTCTCACTTTTTAATGAATTTGATGTTTTAGTTTGAATAATCAGTATTTAAAGACAAAGCTAAAAATTTCACTGTATCTAGGGTAACAAGATAATTTATGAACCATATCTGTATACTTTTAAGAGTAAAAGTAAACAGGACTATGTAATTTTTGAAGTATTTATCAACTGACAACTTGCTTTATTGTATTAGTGGATCTATAAAATTATTTCATTTTTATTTTCATAATGACATTGTTTCAAGATAAAAACATATATTTTACATACATAAGAACAAAAGAAACTTGCCCATATTATGTCAATTGTAAAATGATACATGAGAATGATTACTCATTCCATATATTCATATATTTAATTGGTTTTCTAGTTATAGCTGTTTACAGTCCCATGTCAAAATTACTTTTCCACAAACGTAACATTATCTTTAATGTCATCTTTTCACTTACATTTCATAAAATTGTTCTTACCTATCTTCAGAGTTGCACTTAATCATTGTTAAATTGATATATTTAATTGACTCTACTGTAGACCATAATTTTAATTACAAAAATACTTTCTCTCCAGGGACTGAGGTACTTTGAAAATTCACAATAAAAATGTGATACATGAAGAATATTCTCAATTCTGTTTTTTAAATATTAAAATCTGGATATATTTCAGCCCAAATAATTTCAAAGTCACTATATTCATTCATATGAACTTTATCAAACTTTTTTTTCAAGATAAAACTTTAAGTAAGTTGTCTGTATAATTTTTCAAATTCTTCTAAAGTTGAAATTCTTCAAATTTATGCTGAAAAATAAGTGGCTTCTCAATTTCCTTCCAATCCTGGGTAGAATTTATATTTATCCTATTAAAAATCAAAAGTTTTTTTTAATCCCACAAACTGAGATAATCCAAAGTGTAACTTGTAAATTTAAACACCGAATCATGCATAGGATCTCACCTTACAGATTGCTTTGTGTTGAATATCCTTTGCTTTTATAAAGAAAAAAAAATTGTTATTTTTGCCAGTTCTTTAAAAATTGATTTCTATCTACTAAAAGCTCCCAAAGATGAAGTTATTAGAATTTTCAGTTATCAAAAATTTTGATTAAAAAATTTCCAACTGACATGACGAAAATGCAACAAACACTGAAAAGATTTCTTTTTTTTTCCCACATAAGTTCAATAGCTTTGGAGAATGTTTACATTGACTGAGAGTTCATCAAAGGTTTCAAACACTCTTAAAAGCAGACTGATGGATGGATGACTGGCAGCAAAAAGAAAGTGCACACAGCCATGCTGAATGAAATGTATTTTTATATCTGACATACCTTTGCCATGAAAACTTTGCTGTTGCTATCCCAACTCTGTATATATAAAATATTTATAAATGTGGACACTACAACTGCTAATTCAATTGGTGGTGCATTATCACTTGTCTGTATGCAATGGTGGATAATAGGGTACCATGATCTATCACTTGTAAATTTATGCTTCAAAGATCCATTCAACTTACATGAGTATCTTATTGGCCATGGTGCTATGCTTCATCAAAATTTGCATTCATATTATCACTACGGAATTAAATAACCCTCAATGCTACACGTTCAAAATAAATTTACAATAGCATTCCTGATGTCAGAGATTTCATTTTTTGTAAAACTAACTTGTAAAAGCTCTATTTTGATTCCATACAGTGGATGAAAAAATATAACATTTCAGGTTGCCACAGCAGGGTACTGGAAAAGTTTTCAATTAGCAGTAATCTCCCCTCAGATAAACCTCATTGGCTACAAAATTGCCACTGTGCAAAGCTACAAGACTTCAGAATTAACTTACTTGATACTGTCTGAGTCATTTGATGGCATGCTGATAAGACTGGCATCATTTGACTCTTCACAGGGTCTTTGATACACTGATGCTACTGAAGTGAACCTATTAACGTGTACCTTGCCCTTTCTCATACATGCATAAGGAAACTTTGGAATGGAAGATGAGACAAGTGTGCAAGAACAGTCATTTGATCCAAACGAAAAGTCACGCTGCACACAAGGATGTGTAAACACATCTTTTGGGCTATATGATTTAAAACCATGTTTCCAGAAGTGGTCTTCTAAAAATAACTATTGACAGTTGAAGACTCTTCAGCAGGTTTGCAACTTAAGTTTACATGTATCAGTGATGTGATCATGGTCACAGTGGTAGACAGGAAATGTGAATAAGTTCATCAACAATTATCTTGAAACATGGATTATCAGTACTTGATTATCATTATTCATTAAACATGCAACTCTTTATTATTTACTCACTGAAAAAGCATCATCAAGAAGTAAAACAATGTGCAGATTTACTAAAAATAAAGAGTGAAATAAAACATCATAGTAAAAATGTGCAGACTATTTTTTATTCTCCTATCCACAGGACTGGTTAAATTCTGTATGTATTTACTATATATCAATGCTATAGCTGCTGTCGTTTCCCATCTTTCTCATCACTGAGCACTCTGACCTGGCTGCTTGGACGTTTTATGCATCTCACTGGCCCTGGGCAGTGACCTTGCCACCACAGGCTGGCACACTGGGGTCATCACATATTTCTCCACAATTGCCTAAGAGCACTTTGTCTTATCAGGGACCACTCAAAAGCCTTCCTTTAAAGCTAAGTTTTATTTAGAAAGAATCAGGAAAATAGATGGGTCATCCCTGCTTGGACTTAACCTGGTATCAGTTCTCACTGTAGAACCCTTCTACTAACGCTCAGTTGCTAAAGTCATGCCTGACTCTTTGTGAGCCCATGGACTGGAGCCTGCCAGGCTCCTCTGTCCATGGATTTTCCAGGCAAGAATACTGGAGTGGGTTGCCATTTCCTCTTCCAGGGGATCTTCCTGACCCAGGGATCGAACCCATGTCTCCTGCATTACAGGAAGATTCTTTACCTGCTGAGCCATCGGGGAAGCCCAAGAACCCTTGTAACTGACATCTAAATCCTAGGCTATTAGTAAAGACTATAGTAGAGACTGAAAACACAAACTGAAAGCATGAGCAGCTTGTCCTGGCTTATTTTAATGGAAACAGTAAATATAATACTGAGTTTTTAAAAAAGGGGGAATATAAAAACAGTAAATGGAAATATTTGGATAAATAGGGCATGTGATGAACCTAAATCAGTTTTACCTAAAATTCATTAGCACAGTGAGGGACCAATCGTGTCCAAAGTATTCTTGGACAGGGAGAAAAAGGCTTTTTCTTTTGTGGAAGTTTCTACCCTTCTCCCTAGAATCTCTGCACATGACATATGCTAGCCATATATGAGAGGGAAAAATTCACCTGAGGGCAGGTACTCTCATGATTAGTGGTAAATGTCATTTTTGTTCTCTGAGTGGCTTTTATTGCCTTTGGGCAATGAATCTGTGTATTCAACAGGGCATGGTAGCTTCTATGCTATAAGACGCTATTTACATTTACATAGCTTGAGTGCTTCATTAACACTGGAAGAAATGGGTCTTCTCTGCTGGTCCAGTGGCTAAGAAATCAGCTACCAATGCAGGGGAGATGGGTTCCATCCCCGGTCCAGGAAGATTCCACACGCCGTGGGCCAACTAAGCCTGCGCTGTGTAACTAACTACGGAAACCTGTGTGCCTAGAGCCCACGTTCTGCAACAAGAGAAGCCACTGCAGTGAGAAGACCATGCACCCAACTAGGCACACCTAGAGGAAGGCTGTGAACAGCGATGAAGACCCAGAGTAGTCGAAAATAAATAAGCAAAATTTTAAAAAGATGTTAGAAGAGCCTCCTGTTCTCCTATGCCCTATTTGAATTGGTGGGCCAACAGATAAGACCAGACTGCCTTACCTCAACTTGTACTCTCAGTACCAACAACTGTGGTAGGTACATCCTTAGTGCTGAGACAGTGTGTATTTGATGGAGAAATGAATGGATAAAGAGGAAGAACAGAGGAAATCAGGTTTATATTAGTATCAAAAGATCATTTGCATCAACCCAGGAAACAAGTGCTTAGGGTTAAAGAGAAGATTTCAGGCCTCCCAACTCCAGCAGAATGACCTAAAGGTCCAACTTATATTCCCGGTCTCCATGAGACCTTTCCAGGGGATGCCAGTCCATAACAACTACTGTCTTTTTCTCTCAATTTGCATCACACCTCTATCCTTTTCATCACTCTAGCAGCAAACGTTCTTTTCACTCTCTATATTGCAAAGGCTACCTTTATAGCCAACGTCCTCATGTACAGGTGTGAGAGTTGCACCATGAAGAAGGCTGAGTGCCAAAGAACTGACGCTTTCAAACTGTGGTGCTGGAGAAGAAACTTGAGAGTCCCTTGGACAGCAAGATCAAGCCAGTCAATCCTAAAGGAAATCAACCCTGAATATTCACTGGAAGGACTGATGCTGAAGCTGAGGCTCCAATACTTTGGCACCTACGGTGAAGAGCCTACACACTGGAAAAGACCCTGATGCTGGGAAAGACTGAGGGCAGGAGAAGAAGGGGGCAAGAGAGGATGAGATGGTTGGATGGCATCACTGACTGGATGGACATGAGCTGGAAAATTCTGGGAGACACTGAAGGCCAGGGAAGCCTGGCGTGCTGCAGTCCATGGGGTCAAAAAGAGTTGGACACAACTTAGCGACTGAAAACCAACTACTCTTGATGGGTATTTTCTCTAATTATATCTTCTGGTATACCAATGGACATGTTATATGGTCTTTGATATTACATTTCCATTAATAGGGAACCAAGGTCCAAAGAGGTTAAGTGAGGTGTCTGTGCCCACATATATGTGGCAATGGATTCCCAGTTCAGGATCATTAAGTCCAGAGCAAGTGTGGACATTTCAAAGGGAGGCATTCAGCTCAACTTGTTGTTTTTGTCATTTGCTTCTTTGGTGTCTATGGCTCTCAACTTACTATAGAACACATGGTTCTTAGACATATTATTCAGTTACATACTTCTATCTAATGTTCATTTCCAGTATTCTTTGCCCAATTTTCATAAGAATGCATGTTAAATTACGCTTTTTGAAAATATTTGGAGAAAAACATTTCTTTCCATTCTTACTTTTTAAACTTGTCTTGTGAAACATTTTAGCAAACTTTATGTGCAACTTGCAAAAAATACATACCATAATTTACAACATAATAAAATGCATCCATTCTTATTTAGGAGCTGAAGTAGCCAGGGTTTACAACAACAGATGAAAAGTTTGCAGCGGGGGTAGGGGGGACTTAAGATGTACCAAATCCTCAGGTCTGCATATTTTATTAATCACAGGCTATGGAGTCAGGAGAAAGTGAGTTCAACACTGGTCTTGTCACCTACTAGCATTGTGAACACCTCAAGTTCCTAATGGTTTCTGGAGTCACAATTTTGCTATCTGAAAAAGGGGATCATAATCCTGACCCTAACTGGAGTGTTTGGAGAATTAACTATCATATGTCAAGCATTTGGTACACTCCAGGTGCTTCATAAATGTCAAGTCCTTGCCCATTGAGAATGCAAAGAAATGAAAAGGAAAGAATCACCTTTGTCTAGCTTAAAGAATCCTGGGGTTCGTTTACGTTTCCAAAGCAAGGATCTCCCAGGACAAGTGCACGCATGTTGCCCTGCGTCGATATGAAAGACCATCTGGCGGTTCTATCTGCACCACGCTGGCTTTATTTACACGTTTCAGATTGAACCAGGGGACGTGGTGATAACGCAGTTTAGCAAACACAGCGTTCCATCTGCTGCTGCTACCAAATTGTCTGGGAAGAGTAATAGTGGCTCGTTCAGGAAGAGGAAACTGTTATTACATGTGCTTATATTTTTCCTTAACATACAAGCCTTCTCATTTATAGAGGGAAATGTGTAATAAAAACAGAGATGGCCACTGGTGCGATTAAACCAGTGAACCAGATAACTGCGGCTGCATGCACATTTTTAGATTCCTACATTTGAGAAAGAATGGGTTTTACTTCTCCATGCGAATTTCAGAAAACACCAAGGACAGATAAAATTCACATGATTTAGGGTCTACTTCATGATTCCTGGGTTGGGAAGAACCCCTGGAGAAGGAAATGGCAACCCATTGCAGTGTGTTTGCCTGGAGAATTCCACGGACAGAGCCTGGCAGGCTACATACAGTCCATGGGGTCGCAAGGAGTCAGACACAACTGAGTGCCTTACACTTTCATGAGCAAATAGGTATCACCATGTAACAGAAGAGATGAAAGCATGGAACTTTTCAGATCCAGAACTCAAATTTCAAAAGGATCCTTTGTTTTATGCTATAGAGAATGATTATAAGAAAAATAATGTAACTATTATAATAATTTTAAGGAAAATAATTACAAATTCCAACTCTGTAACATTAAAATACATATTATTATATAAAATGTATTAAGAGTATTATTTTTTTCATTGACCATTTGCTTATAAAATGTCAAAAAAAAAAAAAAACAAAACCCACTGAGTCTTTCAGCTAAGTTTTAGAGACAGCTAAATGAAGAACAAATAATATGCCTGTGTTGCAGCATGGTTGTTCTTTAAAGAACAAAGCCAATAAATAATAAATAAATGAATAAATCAGGCAGTGGATTTTTCCTTCTTTGAGGCTTTGCTGGCTTCCCCAATATCTCCAAAGAGCACAGCACTACAGGTGCAATAAATTGAGCCTCTAGGAGAGAATTAACACCATCAAAATGAATTTACAGCTAAGAATTCATTATATAATCAGTGTGTTACTTTAAATCTTTCATACATGTTCTGAGTCAAGAAAATCTTTCTCTACTAATTACCTAGGCATAACCAAAGAGATAGTCCTAAAAATTTACCACATCAGGAAAGATCTTTGTGACATGCTTAAAAATTGGGTAGTATTTGTCACAGGATGCCCAGGATCCCCTAAAGGGAAAGATGCAACATTTCTATCTTAGGATCATCCCAATAATGCAAACCATCCAGAGCAAAGATGCAGAAATATGACTTCAGATTTTAAATGGGAATCTGTTTGGTCTACTTCATCCCACTGAATATTAAAAGCCTGCAACTTGAGAACTTGAAGAATTATAAACATCAGAAATAGACTGAGTGGCATTTAGCAGGGAGGGGGAAGCCTCTCAGCATCTGTCATAACAAAGAATAAAAAGTAATATTTCTGATATACGAGATTAAAAATTGTCCTCCAGGAATCTGGCTTAATACACTGGGAACTGTCTTTAAGGTTTCTTCCCATGAGATATGCCCTGTGTTCATGGACGGACACACACACACACGCACACACACCCTACTTCATGGTACACTTAAAATGAAGAAAAATCCCTGTCCTCTTTCAGGAGAGTACTTCCTTCTCAGGTAGTATTTTTGCTTTGGGAAATGAATATGAAGCAGATTGGATTTTGAATCAATATCATTTGAAGCAGTTATAAACTGCTCCCACGACCTGTTCATTACACAGAGTCCTTCCACACTGACTGATCTTTACCAACAGGTTTCTTTGGCCTGCAACAGGATTTTCATCAGGGATCAAACCAGAGGGCTAAAAAAGTAAAAGGAATAAACATCATCATCAAGAGGAAGATGTTGATAAAACACACCTTTGAAAAATTGGGAACACTGTGGAGACAATTATTTGGAATTTAGACCCTGGGAAGACTGACTTCCTTTAAAAGTTTCTCTGAGCCAACTGAGGGTGCCATGGTGTTACAGGGCCAACAGGCTGATGGTTTTTCCCAACTGTCACTCTCATAGGTGAACACACAGTGTGCTGCAGTTGCTGGATTAGCTGTGTGTCCTCTGGCTTTCTGTGAGGTGTGGGGACTGAGGCGCGTAGAAGATAAAATAATTATCACCTAATACTCAGCACAAATATCACCTTTAAGCAGTCCTGACTTACCCAGGCACTGCATCTCTAACACCCAATGTAGTCTACAAATTTTGACAAAAAGGAGCCATCACAGATGCAGAGCAAACACTCCATAAATGTTATCAATAATAATGCGGAAAAACGGGCCAGTAAAGTAATAGTTTCCTTCGTATCAGCGTAACACAGTCCAAAATAAACAGGATTTAGATCAGAAGGACTGGATTTGAATCTTGCTCCTGGCTGGGAAATTTTCCAATGCATCGCTACATTTCTCTTAACCTGGGTTAGTTCATTCACAGATGGGGAAAATAATATCAAATTAAACAGTTTACTTTGAGTACTGAATGAGTTGAAGCACATAAAAACAGTCTGCAAATTGTAAACACTCTACAAATATGAATAATCTGGTCATTTAAATAATTCTCACTCAAAATGGTCTCTCTCTTTTTTAACTTTTTGGCTGTGTCCCACAGCATGTGGGATCTTACTGGCCCAACCAGGGATCGAACCGCACCCCTTGCAGTGAAGTGTGGAGTCCTAACCACTGGACTGCCAGGGAAGTTCCAAAATGGTCTAATGTTAAATTACTGCTTTTATGTCATTTATTACTTATGCGAAATTACAAATTTTCCCTTGAGAAAATAGTGGTATCCTTACCTTTCTATCAAATATTTTGTAAATTATCTGTTAATTACCTTGCAAACTCATTGGTTGATGGGGACTTAGGGCAAACCACACTGAAACAGAGGGGATTTCAATGGGAAAGACAAGAGGAATGGCTATTATCGTCAGGAAAATAATGACTTGTGGATAACTGAGATACAATGTCCAATGTCTTCTCTATTAGCATAATATAAAAATTTTAGGCAATGGCAAGATAAATATCCAGATGTATACTCTATAACATCAGAGCCTATTACTGTAAATTACTTAATAAGAGGATAATCCATATAAATAGCATTTACAGTCTGGTAATATTTCACAATATTTGGGAGCAACATACAAGGAAAATCTTTACAGTAGGAGTCACAAAGAAAATCCACAAGTACTGGGTCTACCAGTGAGCCTGAGAGTAGTTGGCTGAATAATGCTTCAAAATATTAGATTAATAACATTTCTGGGTTCTTTCTGAAGGCAATGAAGCCAAACATCTTAAGGATGGACGTTTGATTTTTTAAAAGGGATCTGAGCAAGTCAACGTGTCAGGGAAAAGACTGTAAGAATAAGGAAGCCAATTCCTTTTAATTCAAAACATGTATAAACGTATTTAAGAATTGGCTGGAATCCATATTAATATTAAAATCTTTGAAGTAAGATGGTATGGTAGGAATGTTAGCAATTAAATCACTTCATCACTGAAAATAATATTAATTCAAATTAAAAGAAGTTACATCAGAACAACCATTTACTTTATTCCCCTGAAAATTATCCATAAGGTTCTCTACAATATGTCCTGTTTATAGACTGTAGATGCCCTGAAAGTATGTGTGTGTGTATTCAATAGTTAACTTTTCAAAGATATTATCTGATTTTTCATTTTCTTAAACATACCACACCATCTTAAAGTACCATGACTTAGTCAGCAGATTAAAAAAAAAAAAATCACTAATCAAACTAATTTGCTGTGTTCTGGACATGCTTAAGAAGGCACAAAGGAATCATAAACAAAACTACTCTCACTATTAAACTGCAAGGAGACTCCCTCCAAGAATGACAGTCTTCCCTGGCTGAGACACTACAGGCCATCTTCTCTTTCTGGAACAAGGAAAGACAGGGAATAAGGCATGCTGGCCCTGAACAACTTCACCCAAAGGACTACGTAAGTGAACTCACAAGAGCTTCTAAATGTACCCACATTTCCTTCTCTCTCTAAGAAGGCTCTACCTGGGTGGTGATGAGTGGACTAATCATTTGGGAGGATAAAAAAATCATTTGTAAAACTAGGATTGATTGTTTAAATATACTTAGATTTTAGTATATTTGTGAAATATAACATACTAAAATTTTCCTAATTTGTGAAAAGAGGATAGGGCTATAATATCTATTCACATTCTTTCATTACAAAATCATCGATCCACAAAAATGTAAGTCTCTTATTTTCTTAAAGGAAAAGCTCCACATGTTTTTCACCCATAATTGACATGAAAGAAGGATCTTTTCCCCTTCCACCAAACACTGTAAAGCAACTGTGAACTCACTGATAATCTCAAACAGCTGATTCAATCCTATTTCTGACAGCTGAGTTAAAACCAACCAAGCCACAATGCGGGCATCATGATGCAGTGTCTTTATGACAGCAACAGGCAGCTTTCTTTACTACATGCCCTTATTATTCTTTCTTCCTGTTGTTAATAGTAAATCCTGAAATATTCTATACAAGTGATTGTTGGGCTGGAAAAAAGAAAGAAACGCTAATGCAAGTATTTATACCTTCTGCAATGAAAACAAGATATTATTGCTTTGCCTGACCTTTCCTAAATATGGGATACAGCATTTTACACAATGGTTTCTTGGTTCATGCTTCAATTACTGACCTTTACTGTGTAGCAAATTAATGCAATTTTCATTGTAATCCATCCATACAAATAAGGTCCACAAAGAAGAATTTCACATATGGAATCTAATACAAATAGGAAATGTCAGCTGATTGCTGTTGGCTGAACTTAGCCATTATCTGTTTGTTCTGGGGCCCCCAGCAAACTATACCTGTAACAAGCAATTTCTTGCATGGGGCCATCAGGTCTAAGAAAGATTTCCTCTCTTCAAAGTTGAGTTTGTACCTTTAGCTTCCTAAAAGCTAAAAAACTAGTTACCCGAACATTCTACGTTGTAACTGAAAGCCCACCAAAGAAAGCAAGGCAAAACTGCGGAGTCTAATTTGGTTTCGAAAAACATACAGGACATTAACATGGACTTTTAACAATGAGAAGAAGCAAGAGGCTACGGTGATGTCATTTTACAGCCATCCCTGTTCAGACAATAAAAGGATGACAGACCCCAGACCGCGTCCTGGTCTGTGCAGCGGAGACAGACAGAATATGGGAACACGTCCATCTCCCGAGGAAGTTGTGCCAAGGGGCCCCCGGCACGCTTTCATCTTCCACGGTTGTCCGTGATGGTATTTGGTGGGAAGGGGCGCTGGCAATTAAGGAGTGTCACTTTCAAGATGGATAGTTTGAGTAGAAAGGAGTTCCCCTCCTCTCCTGGCTTGGAAGGAGACGGCTGGATGTTTATAATTTGTAAACAGTCCATCTCTCACTGGGTGTGTTACAGTTCCCAGAAGCCCGTCTGTCATGTCTAACACACAACAGAAGCCAGAAGGGCGCTGTGGGGAAGCCCCAGAGTCAGCAGTCCGTGGAGGGGCGTGGCCCAGGGCCTCCTTGCTTCAGGGACCAGCTCTGGGTGTGGACGCTGCTCTACATGGAGAAGAAATAATAAAGCCTAATAATCTGTAGGTGGAGGTGTGCTCCGGAGGTCTTCCAGTTCAAAGTCCCTCTAGTTCTCACATCTCTTAGAGAAGTGACAGGGCAGAGATGTGGAAAAGGGCTGCAGTGCGTCAGTCTCCCCTCCCAACAGAAGGCCTGTGTTCAGCAGAAGAGGCCTAAACAGAAGCCAACCCTTCACTTCAGACCTGTGCCTTCAGAAGTTTCCATGTTGTTGCTGTTCAGTCGCTAAGTCGTGTCCCACTCGTTGCGATGGGGCCTGCAGCATGCCAGGCCTCCTTCATGGAGCACCGCCTTGTGGTGGCGAAGGGCTTGTGGAGCTCAGTGAAGCTACGAGCCATGCCGTGTAGGGCCACCCAGGACGGACGAGTCACAGCACAGAGTTCTGACAAAACGTGGTCCATTGGAGGAGGGGACAGCAAACCACTCCAGTATCCTTGCCCCAAGAACCCCATCAACAGTATAAAAAGGCAAAAGGAAGTCTCCACAGAAGTATGAAATTGAGTAAGCAAAAGAAACAAAGCCATACAGTGCTATTAAAGGCCCTACAAATATACTACAATCAATCAAAGTATCTCAAGAATGGAACTGCCCTGGAGGAGGCGTGGAGACCCCAGTGCCAACATCCTCAGTGTGGGTGGGCTGACGTATCTGCTGTGAGGAGGGCCATGCTTAGTTAGAGGACTACAAGAGCTCCCAGGTTCATCCATGTAAATCACAGCCCAAGTGGTTTTCCCTCCACACCCCAGACAGCCCTTAAGGTACCACAATGGAAAGTGAGATCATGCCAACCACTGCTCTGAACTTTCATGGCTGATATTTGTAAACTGTTTTTGTTTGGCTGCACTGGGTCTTCCCTGTGGCATGAGGGATCTCTGATCTTCACTGCAGCACGTGAGATCTTTAGTTGCAGCACATACAAACTCTGAGATGCGGCATGTGGGATCTAGTCCCTTGACCAGGGATTGAACCTGGGGCCCCTGCATTGGGAGCTTGGAATCCCTTCATGGATGACTTTATTGCCTTCCTGCTTACTCGACCCACTCTTTCATTCATTACCTTCTTGTTGGATTTCTCTCTTAGGGGGGATAAAGCCCCACAGTCACAATGCTCTCTCTAGGGTGGGTGACGTCTTCATCCATAGGTGCCTTGTTTATACAGACTTGGCCAGAGAGAAAGAGAGCTTCCTCAATTCCAACCTTTGGTTAATAAAATTGATGATTACTCCTTGTGTAGCTTTAAAATAATTTCATTAAAGGTTGAAGGCAGGAAGAAAGGGGACGACAGAGGATGAGATGGTTGGATGGCATCACCTACTCGATGGACATGAGTTTGAACAAGCTCCAGGAGTTGGTGATGGACAGGGAGGCCTGGCGTGCTGCAGTCCATGGGGTCGCAAAGAGTTGGACACGACTGAGCGACTGAACTGAACCGTGTCTCCTTTGGGAAACACCCCCTAAGGCACATTAATTTAACTGTGGCTACTTTTTAAAATAACTTCATTTATTTATTTCTGGCTGCACTGAGTCTTCACTGCGGTGGCTTCACTTGCTGCAGAGCACAGGCTCTGGAGCACAGGCTCAGTAATTGCAGCGCATGGGCTTAGCTGCTCTGAAACATGTGGAATCTTCCAGGACCAGGGATTGAACCCAGCATTGGCACACAGATTCTTCACCACTGAGCTACCAGGGAAGTCCCTAGCTTTAACTATTCTTAATGTTCAAGGATTTACATCACTCAGAAGCCACTCACGTCAATTCATCAAGAAGAAAGTTGCGTCATGGGACTTTCATTCTTGAAAGGGTCCCGATTCTCTTTTTAAAAAGGCACACTTTATTAGCTTGCTCTTAATGATCATTTTAGCACAACAAATAAGATTTACCTTGTAATCTGCCCAACTTCCCTCAAATGGGCAAAACCATCCTGCTCGCTTGATGGATTTTAAGGCTGTCTGTGTCATGAAGTTGGTGTTTTTGAGTTCATTTCTGTTTCCTGCACATTTTATATCAGACCCTTAACTCTTCCCTTTCCCTCTCTCGCCCCTCTCCTCTCCTGTCAACCTTCTACACACTATTGCCCAGAGCCCTGCAGACCTACAGGATCTAGGGGACTGGGCGACTGTGAAGCTCGTAGCATCTCATTTGGCATTTTACTTTTTTTTTTTCCATTTTATTCCAGAAGGTTTGTCTGAAAGTGTAATGACAACAAAGCAGCAGATTTGAGAGATTCTCCCAGGAGGAGAGAAAGGACAGATGTACCCCGACGTAGAGCTGAAAACGATGCCAGCAACAGCTGGGCAAGTGACAGATTCTGAAGCGGGTGACCCACCCCGCAGAGTGCAGACGTGAGCCTCAAGGAACAGCGACTGCACGTGATTTACTTTTGACTTCCTGGACTACCTTTCATCTACCTTTCATCCACCAAGGGAAAGGCTAAACTTTGCCTCAAATGACAGGACTCCTGGTTAACGTTTCAGTTATTCCTTGTATCGCACCTCTTTTCATCTTCACTTAAAACTTGAAAAAGAGATAACTTTTACACATTATGAGAATTTGATCACTATATTGGTTACCCTATGGTGGTAAAACGATACAATAGAGCTTGACTCAATGCCATCTACCAGAATGCCATCTACCAAAAGCACTCATGCTGCCTTTCTCGTCCTTTCTGGGGTACACCCACCTTGTCATCTTCATCGTCCTCCTCATCCACGTCAGGGCTCTCCTACAAGGAAAACCCACAGTGTGTAAATACAACATCAACTGAAATGACCAAGTACAAACACACGCATACCCAGGCTTCAAGTTTTCCTACATCATTGAAATACTCGTCTTTTTGAAACACATTGTACCCTCTTAAAAAAGGACCCTTTGAAAGTTAAAAGATGCTGAAATAAGACTGTAAACAATATGCATAATCTACATAAAACTGATAGCTATAAATAAAGCCATTAGGCGAGTGCCCTTTGAAAGCAGCCAGCTTTAAAAACCACACTGCCGAGTTGTACCTTCTGTAAACAGTTTTGTTCTTATTCTTGACAAATGAACCAGCTGCTGTGTTAAGGCTGAGAACACCATACTCCGTTTGTGCTGGGCTCATTGCTATAATGACTGCACTTTTCCTCTGGGGCCATTACCGAAACATTAGACAGTAGAAAATGCATTAGTCTGAATGTAATCAATCTCAAGAATAAGATACAGGTTTCTATACAGTATTATTGTTTTCCTTGGGCTCTGGAGTTGGGGGTGGCGCAGATGAGGGAAGGAAACTCCAGGTTCAGATCTGGGCTAAAGGGGGGCCTGCCTTTAGTTCCGGGGCCACAGCACTAGCAGCGCTGCACACGGAGGCTTCTCCAAACTCGTTTCGAAATCCTGGCTAGTTAATGGGTACGTTTGAATCATATTACTGCTACATTTAAAAGCTAGCACGTGTTGGTACACAGTCCAATGATGTGGGAGCTCTGAAAGAACACTGGGTATACCAGAAAGCTCAGGTCTGTTTTCAGTTTAAACACTTACCTTTCCACTTAACCTTGCAAAGTTCAGACATACCAAATTAGCTGCCATTGTCCCAACAGAAAAAAGAATGGTCAACATCATGCTTGTACAAGGGAGTGACTCTGAAGTATCAGTACTCTGCTGTCCTCCATAAACCACTGAGCAATTCCTTCAGGCAGGGCTGGTACTGAATTACCTCCTCGAATTCCTACAAATGCCACCATGCGGTCTGTGGAATGCTTACTGATACTGGAGAACTAACTAACAAGCATGTTCCATGAGAGCAAATGGATAACAAAGGATAAAAATGAATACAACAAAAACCTGCTACGGGGTGAAAGAACTCTGTAATTAGGGTCTTCATTTGAGACAAAGTCTTCAGCCGGAGACCTAGTCCCAGCCCTGTTTTGCTGTGCAACTTTGGGCAAATAACTTTGCCACTCTGAACCTTAGTTGCATCAAGCATGAAATGAAAATAGTAGTTCTTGACTCCTTCAGGGTTATGTTACCAAGTTTAAAATAGATAATGAATTACAAAATGTTTAGTAAATTAAAAAATATTTCATACACATACACACACATATACACATTTATACACATATATACACAAGAACACTTATGTACTCATATTTACTTACACACACACAGACAAGGACTGTAGCTTGCCAGACTCCTCTGTCCATGGGATTCTCTAGGCAAGAATACTGGAGTGGGTTATGTGCCCTCCTCCAGGGGATCTTCCCAATCCAGGGATTGAACCCAGGTCTCTCATGTCTCCTGCATTGGCAGGTGGGTTCTTTACCAATAGCACCATCTGGGAAACCCATACAGATGTATCAAAGTGAAAGTAGTCACTCAGTTGTGTCTGACTCTTTTGCGACCCCATGGACTGTAGCCCGCCAGGCTCCTCTGCTCATGGAATTTTCTAGGCAAGAATCCTGGAGTGGATTGCCATTTCCTTCTCCAAGGGATCTTCCTGACCCAGGGATCAAACCTGGGTCTCTCACACTGCAGGTAGATTCTTTACCATCTGAGCCACAAGGAAAGTCCCTACCTGACTACAAACACACACACACACACACACACACACATGCTATAAACAGGTACATCATATATATAACTGGAAACCTGATTAAAATTATTAAAATGTTAGTTGACACAGCACTTTTACATCAGATGTTTCTCTGTAAAAAGCTTCTTCATTTGTAGCTCCGTGAAACTTAATCCTTACATAAACTTGTATTTTAAGGCTATTTGTTAGTTGGTTCTAGCATCTTCAGGCGCCTCACTATTGATACAAGCACATGCTTACTGAACTACACGATCAAAAACCAAACAGAATTTTGAGTCTGTCTGATGTTTTACTCTGTGTCTTACACTCATTTCCCACCACCCCAAATAAAACCAGAAACATGCCTTGCTGCTGCTACTGCTGCTAAGTCGCTTCAGTCGTGTCCGACTCTGTGCGACCCCACAGACGGCAGCCTACCAGGCTCCCCGTCCCTGGGATTCTCCAGGCAAGAACACTGGAGTGGGTTGCCATTTCCTTCTCCAATGCATGAAAGTGAAAAGTGAAAGGGAAGTCGCTCAGTCGTGTCCGACTCTTTGCGACCCCATGGACTGCAGCCTACCAGGCTCCTCTGTCCATGGTATTTTCTAGGCAAGAATACTGGAGTGGGTTGCCGTGCCCTCCTCCAGGGGATCTTTATGACCCAGGGATCAAACCTGCATTATTTATGTCTCCTGCACTGGCAGGTGGGTTCTTTACCACTAGTACCACCTGGGAAGTGGAGAATCTTATTCCCAGGAACTCTATAGAGAACCAGATGGACACCCAGACAGGTGCTGCTTGCCTGGAAATGCTGACGAAAAACCAGATGGTTCACTCATGCTGAGGAGGCAGGCCGAGACACAGGAACACAGATGCTGTAGAAGGAAGACTCCAGATTACACACGATGAATATCTTCCTTGTACCATGAATACATGAGCATCGTTGTTCCTCCGAGTCTCAAATGCAGTGCATCAGGTCACGCTTTGGTGGCGGTGGTTTACTGCTAACACATTTTCTTTTCTAATCAACTGTCAGAATTATTGGAACCTGTGCTCACCTGGCTGTCCTGGATGCTGCCCACCTTCCCTCTTGTGGGTCCGATGGAATTGTAGACAAAGAGGAGCAATAAAGCCAGAGGGATCATGTAGAGTTCAAAATTCCAGACAGCAATGAGAAACACCTGATTGGAAGACAAAGAGCAAATGATTGCTTGCAAAAACAGTATGGGAACAATTGTCAGCTCCTACTCACTGACTTCAGGAGATTAAACCCAGCACTCTCTGTATAGTTCCAAGTAGATTAAAATACACACACACACACACACAGGATCATTAGCACAGTTTTAGAACTAGTAGCAGAATGAGGAAGGCAGAGAAATGAGCTGGCCCATCACACTCTGGAACAGAGTTCCCATATTTGGAAACCTCATTACTCTACCAACCTCATTTAGTTTTTTGCTGCTGGATTTGGCATACCAGAATATAGGTAAAGTACACAGCATGGAAAATCCAAAGGTCACTAAGAGGGTACAGGCCAAATTTTACCAAGAGTGAGATTTATCTGAACTAGGGCCGTGTGCTGTGCTCAGTGGCCCAGTTGTGTCCGGCTCTTTGAGGCTCCATGGGCTGTAGCCTGCCAGGCTCCTCTGTCCATGGGATTTCCCAGGCAAGAATTCTGGAGTGGGTTGCCATTTCCTCCTCCAGGGGATCTTCCCAACCCCAGCATCTAACCCCTGTCTCTTGTATCTCCTACATTGGCAGGTGGATTCTTTATTACCACTGCCACCCGGGAAGCCCCAGAGGGAATGATTCCTTTTCAAGCAGGCTGCCAGTGCTGAAAAATTCAAATACTTTGGATAAAAACTTTAGTTTTCTGAAATCTCTTTAAAAATTTTTATTTTTTTATTTATTTTCTTTTTATTTTTAAACTTTACAATATTGTATTAGTTTTGCCAAATATCGAAATGAATCTGCCACACGTATACCTGTGTTCCCCATCCTGAACCCTCCTCCCTCCTCCTTCCCCATACCCTCCCCTCTGGGTCGTCCCAGTGCACCAGCCCCAAGCATCCAGTATCGTGCATCGAACCTGGACTGGCAACTGGTTTCATATATGATATTATACTTGTTTCAATGCTATTCTCCCAAATCTCCCCACCCTCTCCCTCTCCCACAGAGTCCATAAGACTGATCTATACATCAGTGTCTCTTTTGCTGTCTCGTACACAGGGTTATTGTTACCATCTTTCTAAATTCCATATATATGCGTTAGTATACTGTATTGGTGTTTTTCTTTCTGGCTTACTTCACTCTGTATAATAGGTTCCAGTTTCATCCATCTCATTAGAACTGATTCAAATGTATTCTTTTTAATGGCTGAGTAATATTGAAATATAGCTGATTTACAATGCTATATTAATTTTTCTGTAGAACAAAATGATTCAGTTATACACATATATATTCTTTTTTCATATTCTTTTCCCTTATGATTTGTCACAAAATACTGAATACAGTTCTCTTATACAGTATGACCTTGTTGTTTATTCATAAAAATCTTAAAATCCTCCAATTTTGAGGCTAGATGGCCACAAGAAAATGATGATCAGTGTGAATCTTTAACACTTGAGGAGACCTAAGCTTTCTATCAGAAATAAACAGTGTCAAAATTTTGAGATCATTTTGGAACTTTTTAATACTATATTTTATAGATCTGTTGATGGCATATATAAATCAAGTATATTCATTCATGGTATATGGTACCCCATTACAATGAATGTTTTGCAATTTTTCCATTATATTCTCTTATCAATGAAAACTTAGGATGAAACAGTGGTTTTATTTTTTTTTTAATGCAGTCAAATATATTAACCTTCGACTTGAGGATTTTTGCCCTTAATATTCAGTGTTCTACTTAAGAAATCTATGGTACCGTGAAGTGATAAAGTGATTTCTTGTCTCTTCTTTCAAAAGATAACTGTGTGAGTATGTGTGTATGTGCCTTCTCTTGGTTTATAGTTGGAAACAAGCACCCAATTTGAACTTCATCCTCATAGTTGATTTACAATGTTGTATTCATTTCAGGTGTACGGCAAAGTGATTCTGTAATACACGTATATATATATATTTTTTTTTTCCAGATTCAAGTGATTCCGTAATACACGTATATATATATTTTTTTCCAGATTATTTTTCCTTATAGGTTATTACAAAATATTGAGTATAGTCAACTTTTAGAATTCGATTACTGAAGGGCTCCATACTTTGCTCACTGATTCTACATTCCCACTGTCACACATCAGCTTCCCATGACTGTTTGTTGTCTACAGACCCTCTAAGTAAGTTAATTGCTCAGTTGTGCCCGACTCTTTGTGACCCCATGGACCGCAGCTCACTAGGCTCCTGTGTCCATGAGATGTTCCAGACAAGGATACTGGAGTGGGTTGTCACTTCCTTCTCCAAGGGATCTTCTTGACCCAGGGATCGAACCCAGGTCTTCCACACTGCAGGCAGATTCTTTACCAACTGAGCTACAAGGGAAGCCCTACAGACCCTCTAATCCCTTCTACTGAATTACATTACTGTTCTTTCACCAGGACCACTCCAGGATTCTTGCCTGGGGAATCCCATGGACAGAGGAGTCCTGTGGGCTACAGTTCATGGGGTCACAAAAAGCTGGACACAACTGAGTGATTAACATTTTCACTTTCAGTAATCGGTATCTGAGAGCGTAAGTCAATATTTCACTTTCAAAATTACCTTGGATTGTTCTTTGACTGTATCCTTCCACATGGATTTAAAAATCAGTTTGCAACATTCTACAAAATTCTTGGTGAAATTTTATTGGAAGAACCTTTAACATACTTATCAGTTTGAAGAGAACTGACATCCTGATATCGACCTTCTGAATTACAAGGAATGTTTATTTCTCCATATACTCAGAACTTCATCTTTTTTATTTCTTTTTTACATAATGATTTTGCATATGGTTTATTATTTTTTGGAAAGTAATTTAAGAGTTTTGATACTATTATGAATGGGATGATTTTCAAATTTATATTCTTTAGTTGGTTACTTACTTCTAGTTACAGGAACACTGATTTATATGTTTTTCACATTATTTCTGAGCCCTCTTATTACTTGTAGGGAATTGAAAATACATCATTTTGGAGATCTGGTGTGTAAAATCCTGTCAACTGTAAATCATGACATTTTCCTTTAGCCTCCCAATCTATATGTTATTTATATTTTCTTTTAGTGCTAAACCTCTACACATTTTTTAATAAGTATAGAACATTTGAAATACTTTTTGAATCAATGTGATCATTACATTACTGATATCTTCCAGTCTATTAACTGGATGGGCTTTAACAACTTTCTTTATTATTTCATAATATACATATATTCCTGTAATTTTCTAGATATTTAAAGGTTTCTTTTTCTTTTACTTTTTTTTTGTCATTCTTTTGTTTTATTATGAACAACACAGAGAGAAGTTGAGAAAGTAGTAGAGCAATTTCTCTACTATGTAAAACTAGTAATCTTCTTCATTGTTACCTATTTCCCTTTCCCTGTTCTTAAAGTTCTTTTAAGATTAGAGGTTTTAATTATATTCTAAAGGGTTACTATTTCTTAATGTCTATCTATTGGATAAGTGGATTTTTTTTGTTCTTTCAAATTGCAAAATATAATTTCAAGTAAAAAGAGGCTGACCTAAAACTATTGAGAAAAAAATAGGAAACAACATATTTTTATTTTCTTCATTATCAACTATTTATATAAGTCTTCAACAAAATTACTTTTACATGAACCAAAACTAGAGGGACAGCTGTGTCAGATAAACACCTTGTTTATCATATTTATCTCCCCAGGTATTGGTAAGTAAGCCCAGAAAGTGTTTTACAAAAAAAGGGGGGGGTCATTTACATATCATATTCAATGGACTTGAAATTCTTTAAGAGTAAGAAACCAGAACCTTCTGAAACATTTTTAAAATCAATGCGTAATTTTTACTTCTCTGCCTAATGAACTATGGAATGAGGTTCATGACATTGTACAGGAGACAGGGATCAAGACCATCCCCATGGAAAAGAAATGCAAAAAAGCAAAATGGCTGTCTGGGGAGGCCTTACAAATAGCTGTGAAAAGAAGAGAAGCAAAAAGCAAAGGAGAAAAGGAAAGATATAAGCATCTGAATGCAGAGTTCCAAAGAATAGCAATAAGAGATAAGAAAGCCTTCTTCAGCAATCAATGCAAAGAAACAGAGGAAAACAACAGAATGGGAAAGACTAGAGATCTCTTCAAGAAAATTAGAGATATCAAGGGAACATTTCATGCAAAGATGGGCTCGATAAAGGACAGAAATGGTATGGACCTAACAGAAGCAGAAGATATTAAGAAGAGGTGGCAAAAATACACAGAAGAACTGTACAAAAAAGATCTTCATGATCCAGATAATCACGATGTTGTGATTACTGACCTAGAGCCAGACATCCTGGAATGTGAAGTCAAGTGGGCCTTAGAAAACATCACTACAAACAAAGCTAGTGGAGGTGATGGAATTCCAGTGGAGCTATTTCAAATCCTGAAAGATGATGCTGTGAAAGTGCTGCACTCAACATGCCAGCAAATTTGGAAAACTCAGCAGTGCCCACAGGACTGGAAAAGGTCAGTTTTCATTCCAATCCCAAAGAAAGGCAATGCCAAAGAATGCTCAAACTACCGCACAATTGCACTCATCTCAGACACTAGTAAAGTCATGCTCAAAATTCTCCAAGCCAGGCTTCAGCAATATGTGAACCGTGAACTTCCTGATGTTCAAGCTGGTTTTAGAAAAGGCAGAGGAACCAGAGATCAAATTGCCAACATCCGCTGGATAATGGAAAAAGCAAGAGAGTTCCAGAAAAACATCTATTTCTGCTTTATTGACTATGCCAAAGCCTCTGACTGTGTGGATCACAATAAACTGTGGAAAATTCTGAAAGAGATGGAAATACCAGACCACCTGATCTGCCTCTTGAGAAATCTGTATGCAGGTCAGGAAGCAACAGTTAGAACTGGACATGGAACAACAGACTGGTTCCAAATAGGAAAAGGAGTACATCAAGGCTGTATATTGTCACCCTGCTTATTTAACTTCTATTCAGAGTACATCATGAGAAATGCTGGGCTGGAAGAAACACAAGCTGGAATCAAGATTGCTGGGAGAAATATCAATAACCTCAGATATGCAGATGACACCACCCTTATGGCAGAAAGTGAAGAGGAACTCAAAAGCCTCTTGATGAAAGTGAAAGTGGAGAGTGAAAAAGTTGGCTTAAAGCTCAACATTCAGAAAATGAAGATCATGGCATCCGGTCCCATCACTTCATGGGAAATAGATGGGGAAACAGTGGAAACAGTGTCAGATTTTATTTTTTGGGGCTCCAAAATCACTGTAGATGGTGACTGCAGGCATGAAATTAAAAGACGCTTACTCCTTGGAAGGAAAGTTATGTTCAACCTAGATAGCATATTCAAAAGCAGAGACATTACTTTGCCAACAAAGGTCCGTCTAGTCAAGGCTATGGTTTTTCCTGTGGTCATGTATGGATGTGAGGTGGACTGTCAAGAAGGCTGAGCGCCAAAGAATTGATGCTTTTGAACTGTGGTGCTGGAGAAGACTCTTGAGAGTCCCTTGAACTGCAAGGAGATCCAACCAGTCCATTCTGAAGGAGATCAGCCCTGGGATTTCTTTGGAAGCAATGATGCTAAAGCTGAAACTCCAGTACTTTGGCCACCTCATGCGAAGAGTTGACTCACTGGAAAAGACTCTGATGCTGGGAGGGATTGGGGGCAGGAGGAGAAGGGGACGACAGAGGATGAGATGGCTGGATGGCATCACTGACTCGATGGACATGAGTCTGGGTGAACTCCGGGAGTTGGTGATGATGGACAGGCAGGCCTGGCATGCTGCGATTCATGGGGTTGCAAAGAGTTGGACACGACTGAGCAACTGAACTGAACTGAACTGAATGATGGATTAAATTTCTTAACAACATCATCTAGCAAAAATAGAAACCCTTTAGGACTGGAGGGGAGACAAAGTATTTGAGAGTATGAAACAAAGTTAATAAATTTTTCAGAGGAGTTGAAACCTTGGACAAAGAACTCAGATCTGCATGGGATCACATGAATAATTTTTGCATCTTTCGCTCAAGGAGTGTTGAAAACACAGAGATGGCACCAGTTGGTTAAAACTCAATAGAAAAATCTGCCAGTTTTCTGAATGCCTATGAAGGATGTAGGCAAAGGAGTCAGTGACAATCAGGGCCACCAGAGAACATACAAGCACACCAGAAGGGGAGAGTAAGCAAAGGAAAAGACCAAATTCTGTATGTGAACTCTGCTACCGTCTTTCCCACACACAGGGACCAGCCTCAAAGGCCTCTGAACTGGGACCAAAGCTGCCACTCATAGCAGGTGTGACTGAATGTTCGGTTTGAGTCTAACAGAAGTAAATGCTTTCTTAAAAAACAAAATCAACCTTATTTGAAGCAATGTAGGATAATTTAGTGTTTTCACCACATAACCCTCCCAATGTCTAAGATACAATTCAACATCACTTGACATACAAAGAGTCAGGAATCATTATCAAGGAGAAGGCAATCAACAGATGTCAAGTTCAAGGTAATGCACATGTTAAAATTATCAGACAAGAGCTTCAGACCACCTATTAAAAATATGTTCAGTGAAACGAAGGAAAATGACATCATAATAAATAAGTCAGTAAATGCACAAAATAATAAAAGGGAAAACTGTCCAACTAAAAAATCAACATCTCAAACTAAATTAAAAAAATCAGTAAGTATGTTCAGGATCAGAATTAAAGAGAAAAACTTAAGGAACTTGAAGAGATATCAAAAGAAATCACCTTATCTGAAAGAGAGAAAAGAGTATGGAAATAAATGGACTATTATTGCTCACTGAATAATTTCAAAAGTTCTAATATAGATATTCAGAATCTCAGAAAAAGAGGGAAGTTAGAAACATGTGAATAACTAATGGTTGAACACTTCCTAGAGAACTTCCAGCAGAATAAATTCAAAGAAATCAGGCTTAGGCAAATAAATATATATATTTTATATATACATATTATATATTAATACACATATATCAGTTGCTCAGTTGTGTCTGACTCTTTGCAACCCCATGGAGTGTAGCCCACCAGGCTCCTCTGTCGATGGAATTCTCCAGTTAAGAAAACTGAAGTGGGTAGCCATTCCCTTCTCCAGAGGATCTTCCTGACCCAGGGATCAAACCTGCATCTCTTGCATTGGCAGGTAAAAGAACTATTTGCCAAAGCTCTTTGGTAAAGAACCTGCCTGCCAATGCAGGAGATTTAAGAGTATGCAGGCTTGATCCCTGGGTCAGGAAGATCCCCTGGAGGAGGGCATGGCAACCCACTCCAGTATTCTTGCCTGGAGAATCCCATGAACAGAGGAGCCTGGGCAACTACAGTCCACAGGGTCCCACAGAGGCAGACAAGACTGAAGTGACTTAGCACGCATGTATATATTTATCATAATCACAGTTCTGAAAAACAAAACTGATGAAATTCTGAAACCAATTAAAGATAAATGACACATTTTATATATGAACTTAATTATCTGAATGTTCATGAATTTCACATCAGAAACCATGGAAGCAAGGAGAAGTACAACAGCAATTTTAAAGTGTTAGGTAAAAGCAAAAGCAAAATTGTCAACCCAGGATTCTATATCCAATGAAAATATCTTTCAGGAGTGAAGGTGAAATAAAGACTCAGATAAGTGAAAATTAAAATAATCTTTCACCAGCATACGTGAACAACAATTAAAGCTAAAGGATTTCTTCAGAATAAGGGAAATGAACCCTAATAGAACTCAAACTTCAGGAAGAAATGAAGAACATCAGAAATGGTAGATACATAGGTAAATATACAAGACAAGTTTTTCTTTTATTTCCTTTAGAACTCATATGATTGTTTAAAGCTATGCTTATAGCATCATCCTGGTGGTGTTTATAATGTATTTAAATGTAATATTAGACATATGAAAACTGAAATAAAAAAGACAGTAGGGATAGGTGGACAAATGGAGTTAGATGAGTTGCAATACTTCTATGTTTTAGGTGAAATGATAAAATTTTAACCCCAAATTGGGTGTCAAAAGTTAAGTGGAAATTACACATACAAACACTCAAACATACTTGCACACGTATGTTTTTAATCTCTAGAACAATCACCAAAGAACAAGCAGAGAATAGATAAAAAGTCAACAGATGAATTAAAACAGAATTATAAAAGATGAGAAGATGGAAACAGGAATAGGAAATGTAGAACATTCTATTGGAGGGAATGTTTCACAACTAATTTTATGAAGCCAGCTGTACCCTGATATGAAACACTGACAAAGCCATTAAGACAAAATAAATTATAGGCAAATATGCAACGGAACAAAGATGAAAGAATCCTTATGAAAATATAGCAAATCAAATCAAGAAATACATGGTAATACATTGCTTTAGTTGCTAAGTCCTGTTGACTCTTCTGCAACCCCATGGACTGTAGCCTGCTAGGTTCTTCTGTCCATGGGATTTCCCAGGCAAGAACACTGGAGTAAGTTGGTATTTCTTTCTCCAGGGATCAAACCCACATCTCCTGCATTGCAGGTGGATTCTTTACCATTGAGCCACTAGGGAAGGCCAAGAAACACAGCAGACAAATACAAAATAATAAAACAGTAACCAAATTTCAATACATCAATAATTACATTGAATGTTACTAGAATAAACACTGCAAGCATGAAAGGTAGAGATGAGAATAGAATGAATATCTCTGTGGCAAAGTAAAAAAAAAATCTTACCTCTTAAACAAGGGAAAAGGTACTGAAAAATACTGAACAAAATTGGACAAATGTCTCCATCAAGATATATTCAAAATTAAATGCTTTCACTGTTGAATTCTACCAAACATTCAAAGAAGAAAGAACATTCTACTGGAGGGGATATTTCACAATTAATTTTATGAAGCTAGTTTTACCCTGATATGAAACCCTGACAAAGCCATTATGACAAAATAAATTACAGGCAAACATGCAACAGGAACAAAGATGCAAGAATCCTTAAGAAAACAATAACAAATCAAATCAAGAAATACATAAAAAACATATACTATAGTGTAACCAAGGAGAATATGGCCCAAGAATGTAAGATTTCACATTAAAAACAAATATAATCCACCATATTAACAGAATAAAGGAGAAAAAACATTCAATTATTTCAATAGATGTGGGAAAAAAAATTGACAAAAAACTCAACACTATTGTTTAATGAATACAAGAAAAATTACCTTGATTTGAGAAAGGACACTTAACAAAAATCTTATAGTTATCGTATTTGATCATATTTGGCAACAGTTTGTTGTATATAAATTATGCTTTGAGAAGCTGATTTTAAAAAATACATACTAAGAAGAAAACACTTAGGCATGCAGGCATATTAATATGTCTCAAAAACACACTGAGTGAAAGAAGTCTTATACAAAAAAGAGCACAAACTATATAATTCCACTTAGATGAAGTTATAGAACAGACAAAATGATTCTATGATGAGGATAACTGCACCACCTCCTTCTCAAATTAGGAACTAGGCAAGGGCATCTGCTCTCACTACTACTATTCAGTACTGAATTATATGTTCTAGCCACTGTAATAAAGGAAAGTATATGAAGTAAAAGGCATAAGTATAAGAAAGGATAAAAGCAAAACCATCACTCTTTATAGATGACCTGATTTTTACATGGAAAATGTTATGGAATCTACAAAGCAAATGCTGAAAATAACAATTAAATGCAGCATGAGTATAAAGTTACTTTTTTAAAATCAATTCTATTTTTAATACCAGAAGCAAAAATCTGAAAAATAAAACTTAAGATTTTTCATTTACAGTAGAATCAAAATCCATAAAATACAAGGAAATAAAATACACAAAATGAGAACAACTACACTGGAAATTATAAAGTATTACTGAGGAACATTATAGGATACCTAAAGAAATGTATAGAAACGCCACTAGTTCACGGATTTTAAGACTCAGTATTGCTAATATGATAGTTCCCCACAAATTGATCCACAGAAGCAAGCAATCCCAATTTTGAGGAAATTGACAAGCTGCTTTTGTAGAAACACTCCCAATTCAAAAAGATACATGTACTCCAATGTTCCCAATGTTCACTGTAGCACTGTTTACAATAACCAGGACATGGAAGCTACCTAAATGACTATCAACAGAGGAATGGATAAAGAAGCTGTACATATATACAACAGAGTATAACTCAGTCATAAAAAGAAACAAAACTGGCTCATTTATCGTGATGTGTATGAACCTAGAGTCTGTCATACAGAGTGAAGTAAGTCAGAAAGAGAAAAACAAATATCGCGTGTTCATGCATGTATATGGAATCTAGGAAAACGGCACTTATGAACCTACTTGCAGGGCAGGAACAGAAAGAAGACGGAGAGAAGGGACTCGTGGACACACAGGGGAAGGTGGGGGTGGGATAAACTGAAAGAGTAGCCCTGACAGTTATGTACCACTGTGCATACAAGAGGCAGCTAGTGGGGAGCTGCTGCATACAGAAGGAGCTCAGCTCGGCTCTCTGTGATGAGCAAAGTGGTGGGACGGGGGTGCGGGGGTGCGGGTGGGAGGGAGGTCCAAGAGGGAGGGCTATATATGTATACCTATAGCTGATCTACTTTGTTGTACAACAGAAACTAACACAAACTATAAAGCAATTATACTCTAGTAAAAAAAAAATAATAAAACATAGCCAAGGTAATTCAATGGGAGAAATGAGAGTCTTTTCAACAAATGGCCCTGAAATGACTGAATATATATATGGAAAACAAAAATCATTATTCCTTACCAGACAAAAATTAACTCTAAATAAATCATAATATCTAAAACTAAACACTAAAACTTCAAAATATCTAGCAAAATAATATGAGAAAAACCTCTGGCATAAGGAAGGGTAGGTCAAAGATTTCTTAGGGCACAAAAAGCAGAACAAAATAATGTAAATAAGTGAAAAAAATAAACTATTAAAATTATTCTTCCCTTTTCTCTTTGGAAGACACTGTTAAGAAAAAGTCACAAAATGGGAGAAAATATTTTCTATATAAGTACTGAAAGAAAACATGTATCTGGAATATATAAAGAATTACTACAACTTGGTATGAAAACACCTCAATAAAAATTGGCAAAATATTTGATTCCAAAAAATTTGGAATATTACATGACAGTTTCTCAGAAAGTTGTGCATACACCTCTCTGATTCTGGAGTGATTCAAATATCACTCTGGTACATCACAAGAACACACCACAAAGACAGGGTAGAAGCGTGGGTTTCATTTAGAAAGCTATCCCAACGATCCAGGATAAAGCTGACTGTGGCTCAGAACCATGCTGGTGGCAATGCAGCCAGTGAAAAGTGGCCACGCTGCTCTATTTAGAAAGCAGACCAAGAGGATTTTCAGACAATTTGAATGAGAAGATAAAAAATGGAATCATCAAGGATAATACTAAATTGTGGGGCTTGACAAACTGGAAGCCTGGAAGGGTTCATTAATGGAGATATAAGTCTGTGGGAAGAGCAGGTTTGGAGAAGGGGAGCCTGAGGCACCTTTTAGACATCTGGGTGGAGACAAAGAATAGACAATGGATAGAAGGTTTGGAGTTCAGACAAGAGGCCATCAGCATCCAGACAGTGTTTAAGGGTTTCAGACTGGGTAAGTTTAACAAGGAAATAATCATTGAGAGAAATGGCTCAGAAGTGTAGTGATCCCTGCTGCTGCTGCTACTGCTAAGTCGCTTCAGTCGTGTCCGACTCAGTGCGACCCCATAGACGGCAGCCTACCAGGCTTCCCCGTCCCTGGGATTCTCCAGGCAAGAACACTGGAGTGGGCTGTCATTTCCTTCTCCAATGCATGAAAGTGAAAACTGAAGTGAAGTTGCTCAGTTGTGTCCGACTCTAGCGACCCCATGGACTGCAGCCCACCAGGCTCCTCCATCCATGGGATTTTCCAGGCAAGAGTACTGGAGTGGGGTGCCATTGCCATCTCCGGTAGTGATCCCTAGAAAAGTACAAATTTATGAGTTTGAGAAGATTAAAAGGAATCAGAAAAGGATACTGAGGAGCAGTCAGAGCAAAAGAGATAGTGTAGGAGACTGTGCTGTCCTAGGAAACAAGATACACAAAGATCTTTAAAGAGGAGGGCAAGAATGGGTGGCTCAGATGGTAAAGAATCTGCCTGCAATGCAAGAGATCCGTGTTGGATCCCTGGCTCAGTAAGATCCCCTGGAGGAGGGCAGGCGAACCACTCCAGTATTCTTGCCTGAAGAATCCCATGGACAGAGGAGCCTGAGGGACTACAGTCCATGGGGTCACACAGAGTAGTGACTAACACTTAGACACTTATCCTTAACAATAAATTTCTAAATAAGGCGTCCACTGGAAACTGATCCCTGGTGATTTGAAATGAGCAGTTGACTAGAGTGATAAAACAAAAATCAGATAAAAGTGAGTTTAAGAACAGAGAACTGTAGACAGTGATTAGGGACAACTCTATGTTATAAAGAAGAGCAGAGAGGGACTTCCCTGGTGGCCCAGTGGCTAAGACTCTGCACTTCTAATGCAGGGGGCCTGGGTTCAATTCCTCGTCAGGGAACTAGATCCCAAATGCTGAAACTAAAGATCCTGCCTGCTACAACTAAAAGATCATGCATGCTGCAACTAAAAAAACAGATCATGCTTGCCACAACAAAGATCAACAATACTGCATGCTACAACTAAGACCCAGCACAACCTAGTAAGTAAGAACAGGGAAACAGGATGGAAGAGGATGTAGCAAGGACCAGGGGAGAGAGGGAGAAAAAAAATGATGGTGTAGGACACAGAAGAAAGAAGAGTTGGAACAGTATTTTTTAATCACTGGGTAGGGGTGTGATCCAGTATATGGATGGAGAGTTGGTCTTAGGAAGCAACGATTCAGTGATTCAATAGTTACAGGACAGAGAGCAGAATACACAGGCAAAGATGTTGGCAGGGGGAGAGGTAGGCATGGCAGGGGCAAGACAGCAGTAAACAGGAACATGTGTCAACCATGGTCATGATCTGAGTGAGGACAGGGAGAAGGTATCAGAAAAGTAGGGCAGGAGTTATAAAATAGTCAAGAAGAGAGGATAATGGCTCAAAGAAATGTAATATACATGTCAGGAGGTACTGGCTGTTTTCCTCTACCCATGGTTATCTGAGGTTTTGCTAATCAAGTATAATGAAGCTAGAGAAGGCAAGGAGATTATTTTTAAAATGGACCATGGAAGGCTTCTCTGATGGTTCAATGGTAAAGAATCCACCGGCCAATGCAGGGCGACACAAGTTCGGTCCCTGCTGTGGGAAGACCCCATGTGACTCGGAGCAACTAAGCCCATGTGCCGCAGCTACTGAGCCTGCGCTCTCGGGCCCCGGAGGCGTCCACTACTGACCACGTGCCACAACCACTGAACTTGTGCACTCGGGCCCAGAGGCGTCCACTACTTACCATGTGCGCAACCACTGAGCCTGCGCTCTCAGGCCCCGGAGGCGTCCACTACTGAGCATGTGACTCAGCTACTAAGCCTGCGCTCTCGGCCCCAGAGGCGTCCACTACTGACCATGTGACTCAGCTACTGAGCCTGCACTCTCGGGCCCGGAGGCGTCCACTACTGACCACGTGCCACAACCACTGAACTTGTGCGCTCGGGCCCAGAGGCGTCCACTACTTACCATGTGCGCAACCACTGAGCCTGCGCTCTCAGGCCCCGGAGGCGTCCACTACTGAGCATGTGACTCAGCTACTAAGCCTGCGCTCTCGGCCCCAGAGGCGTCCACTACTGACCATGTGACTCAGCTACTGAGCCTGCACTCTCGGGCCCGGAGGCGTCCACTACTGACCATGTGACACAGCCACTGAGCCTGCGCTCTCGGGCCCCGGAGGCGTCACTACGGGCCCCGGAGGCGTCACTACTGACCCCGTGCCACAACCACTGAACCTGCGCTCTCGGGCCCAGAGGCGTCCACTACTTACCATGTGCGCAACCACTGAGCCTGCGCTCTCGGGCCCCGGAGGCGTCACTACTGACCATGTGACGCAGCCACTGAGCCTGCGCTCTCGGGCCCTGGAGGCGTCCACTACTGACCATGTGACGCAGCCACTGAGCCTGCGCTCTCGGGCCCCGGAGGCGTCACTACTGACCATGTGACGCAACCACTGAGCCTGCGCTCTCGGGCCCCGGAGGCGTCCACTACTGCCCATGTGACGCAGCCACTGAGCCTGCGCTCTCGGGCCCCGGAGGCGTCCACTACTGCCCATGTGACGCAGCTACTGCGCCTGCGCTCTCGGGCCCTGGAGGCGTCCACTACTGACCATGTGATGCAGCTAATGAAGCCCGTGTGCCCTGGAGCGAGAGGAGCCACCGCAACGCAAATCCCACGCACCACAACTAGAGAAAATGTCTGCTCTGTGCAACTAGAAAAAAGCCAGCACAGACAACGAAGACCCAGCACAGCCTATACACAAATAAAATGGTTTAAAAAATGGATCATGGAAACTGGGCTGCATTTTTGCTGAGAAACATGAAGTGGAGATGATAAAATATAAACATAACGGTTGTTATTAACTAACAGGTTAAAAACAGAAGAGAACTAACAGAAAGGAAAATTACTGGACTGAAAAATAATTCCAAAGAAGTTCTTCAGAATGTATAGGACAGAAACAAAAATACAGATATATGAGTGGTCAAAGACGTGGATGATGTAAACAAGAAGGTTTAAGCACCTGATGGGTGTTGAAGGGGCAAAGAATTAATGAGAGAACAGGGAAGCAATATATTAAGATAAAACGCCTGCGGATTTTCCAGAATTGTTGAAATATATCAAATGGGAAAATCCAAATAAATCCTTAGTAGGATAAATTAAGAGGTATTTGGGCTTAAAAATATCACAGTAGAACTGAAAAATACTTGGGGAAAAAAGCAGAAACATTTACAAGCAGCTAGAGAGAAAAGACAATTCACCTGTGACGAAAAAGTAATATAAGTGACTTTATATCTCAATGCAACAAGCGAAACAAGAGAGCAGAAAAACTTAACATATATATGCTTTCAGCTTTTCAATTCAAAAACTTGTACCTAGCAAATTGTCTTAAGAGTTAAAGCAGAGACTTTTTCAGAAAAGCATGAGCCAGCAGTGCTTATCACCTGAAGATTCACTCATGAAAGTACATATAACAGATTTATTTCAAAGACAAAGGAAAACTGTTCCTGATATCAAAAGGCTGAATGTGAGAATGCATGTGCTCAAAAGCAATAGTAAATGTGCATACCAATCTAAATAAACATGGCCTTATTAGAAAGGTCTAATGTAGGTGTGCTGAAACAATTTCAAATGGGGACAGCAAATGTCCGTAAACTGGGAAAGGTATAGTGAAGTCGTTCAGTCGTGTCCGACTCTTTGCGACTTCGTGGACTGTAGCCTACCAGGCTTCTCCGTCCATAGGATTCTCCAGGCAAGAATACTGGAGTGGGTTACCATTTCCTTCTCCAGGGGATCTTCCCGACCCAGGGATCGAACCCGGGTCTCCCGCATTGGAGGCAGACGCTTTTAACCTCTGAGCCACCAAGTGCTCAGGAAAGGTATGGGTTGATTTTTAAAAATTCTAAGACACCCTTGTTGTTAAGCCTGTATGTTAAGTAGGCGTGTAAACCAGCTTTTCAGGATGGAGCTGAGCTTGATCTCATTCTTTCTGCATAAAACAGTATCACCCACCAAAAACAAATGGAACCCCCTCCCCCGACCAAACGACTGTGTTAACTCAATAATCTATACAGACTCTGTTTGAAGACATTCGAGGGGAACAAGGGCATTCTGGATCTGAGGGGACAAGATCAAGGGTGACAGGCAAATATAATAAGATACATCTTAGTTTGCCACTGCTCTGACTTCTTTATAGAGTTTTGTTACATTTTAGTTTTGCCAATTTACTAAGACAGCACACAGGAGCAGTTTAGAGCACGCTTCAATCTTAATAATCTAGGGAGGTAAAAACTGGGGTGCAAGGGAAGTATGGCAGCCAGAACTTGAGGAACAAAAGAAACAGCCAAGATTCAAGCCTGACACTCGAATGCATGTCTCCGTGAGAAATGTACTGTTTCTAGCACGTGTGCTTAGGATGAAAAACTGAGGCCAAGCAGAAAATGAGAACCAAAAGTTTTTGGCAATCTCACTGAGTTGGGGACTAAAAACTGGAGGTTAAGGACTCTTAAAAAAGAAGGGGTCTAGTAAACACTATAGGATTTTATTAAGACTCCTGAAGGACTATGCACTAAGCAAAGGGATAAAACCAGAATAAACCAGTCCTCAAGATGCTTGAAATCCTGTCTTGGGTCATCATTTCAATCCCTGATTGGATGATTCTGATTTGCTAGATCCTCAATGCCTTCTCTATATTCTCTTTGGTGGAAAATAACACATTCCATATCTTCTAAAGTGTTTTAATAAATTTTATCCAGTATTTGATTTAAAATATAATTTACAATGGTCAGGATTAAAAAACCAATGACCAAAAAATCAAGTGAAAAACGGACAATGAGAACAAAAAGCTAATTTAGATGTTAGAGTAACCAGATTTATATTTTAAAATAGCCATGATTAATATGTACGTATTTGTATCATAATTTGTAATATATATGGGCTTACCTGATGGATCAGATGGTAAAGAATCGGCCTGCAGTGTGGGAGACCTGAGTTCAATCTCTGCGTTGGGAATATCCCCTGGAGGAGGGCATGGCAACCTATTCCAGTATTCTTGTCTGGAGAATCCCCATGGATTCTCCAGCCACAAAGAGTCAGACACGACTGAGTGACTAAGCACAGCATAGCACATGAAATATATATAGATGGATATTCATATATGAATATATGTACCATTAATATATACATGAAAATGGATTTTAAAAAACTATGGAGAATATCAGCAGAGAACTGGTATCTATAAAATAGAGTCCAATGGAAACCAAAAAAAATGTTTTTAAAAGATAAGCAAAACGAAGACCTTGCTAAATGAATTTAATAGCACAGCAGAAAAGAGAGCATTTGTGATTTGGAGTATTAGTAGAAAATACCTATGCTTAAAGCAGATATAAACATGATAATAAAATACAGCAAAAAAAGATATATGGCACATTTATAAAGGTTTAATTTATAGGTAAAAACTTGGGAGTCCAGAAAGAGACAAGAGAGAAACAGAAAAAAGCTATAAATGATATTGAATTAGAATTTCTAAAAAATCTAACATATAAGCTGTGAAGTTGCAGATTTAAAGAACCTCAAATAGGATGAAGGGGAGGAAAAATCACATGCAGCCACTTCATAGTAAAACTGCACATAATTCATGACCAAAAGAAAGTGGAAAGGCAGATAGTGAGGTTTAAAAAAAAAAAAAATCACATTTACTCTGCAATGAACAACAATCTAAATGGTAACTGATTTTTCACCAGAAAAGCTAACAGCCAAAAGACAATTGAAAAGAATCTGTATAATATAGGATTTATCTGCTCCTGGAGTGTTTAGAAAAACCTTGTCTCTACAGTTTCCGGGGCCTACGTTTTGTTTTCTGGTGACATCAAACCACTGATCAAATTATTTAGTGGGTACAGGACTATTCAAGTTATTATTTTTCAGTTGTTTGGATACACTGCTCTACACGTTTCACCTCTTTCATATATGTTTCATCATTTTAAGCATAAAACGTCATAATATCCTCTTTGTGTTTAATCCCCGCCTCATTTGAAATATCTCCCCTTCAATGCCTGCTGTTATTTATTTGTGTACTCTTTGTACATTGAAAACTCTCAGAAAAGAGTAACTTGTTTTGTTAGTTTTTAGAGACAGCTTTTAATTGCTATTCCTTTTACTTTATTTTAGCCATACAGATCTCAGTTCCTCAACCAGGGACCGAGCCTGTGTCCACGGCACACCACTGTGTGCTGTCTTAACCACTGGACTGCCAGGAAAGTCTCGGTTATTCCTTTTCATTTTACACATATATTCTACTTCAGTGATTTTTCTCTTATTTTTACTTCTAGTTAATTTGGCTTCCTTTTGCTGTTCTTTTTCAATGGTGTGATATTGAAAGCTAACTCAATAATTGTGATTCTGACTTAATTTTCCATATTGGTTTGGTCTTGTTCTTTGTGTCTATGAAACACGTCAATTCTATTATGTGGACAAGCAAAATATCCAGAAGAGCCTAGGCATTCTTGAAGAGCAAAAACAAATTGGGAAGGACAGTGCTAAATTCAAATGATGCTTGTGTAACATTGGTACAGGTGTAGACCTGAGACCAATGAATGGAATGGACAAGTCCATCTATATAAGGTAACCTGGTTTATGATCTTGTGGAATTGTAGGTCTCTGAGGAAAAGTAGAATATTTAAGAAATGGTACTGGATCAGTTGGTACCCAGAATATAAAAATAAAATCTACTTACCTGCAGATTTTAAAATTTAATATAAAAAGTAAAACCATAAATAATATAAAGAGCATCTTTATGACTTTTAGGCTGGGAACAATCCCTCAGTAATGACATAAAATGCCCAAGCCATATCAAAAATAATTAATAAATTTGACATTAAATATAAGAATTTTGTTCATCAAAAAACACAGTGGGAAAAAACAAGCCACAAAATTGGAGAAGATACTTCTATTACAGTTTCTATCTAGATTATATAAAACACTTCTACAAATCAATAAAAAACGGTAAGAGGGAGGATAAAATTAGTCGAAAGGACAAAAAAGTCCCCAAATGTATAAATATTATTAGTAATGAAGGAAATGGGAATTAAAATCACACCGAAGTGCGACTTCACTCATCGGACTGACACGATTTTGAGGTTAGAGCACGTTAAGAGTTTTCTAAGATGCAGAGCATTGATAACTGTATTGGATGCTGATGGTTCAGTAACCTGGCAAATGGCTGGCAGCAACTAATTAAGCAGAATGCGTATATCAGATCATATGCATATTCATTCCTAGGTATAAACTTGGGAGTAGCAGGTTTCAAACTTTAGCATGCAGGAAAAATGCCAGAGGACTGGTATAGACAGAATCAATCTCTGGACTCCACCCCAAGTTCCTGGTTCAGCAGGTTTGGGGTGGGGCCCCAGAAATTCACTTCAGCAAAGTTCCTAGGTGATGCTGTCTCTGCCCTTCCCGCACCACATCCTGGGAGCCACTGCTCTGAACTGTGGCACGTGTCCACTGGACGATATGTCCAATGTTTACAAAAACACTTTTCATAACAGCCAAAATACTAGCAACCAACCAATCAAAACCCCCAACCAAGCCTGCAACCAATTTAAATGTGCTTCTAGAGTAGATGGGTAAATAACTCAGGTATCAAGTTAAATATCATAAAAAATAAAGATACTTGAAGGTCACGTATTGACCACATGGATGCAGGTCAAAAAGTGAGTGAACTGATTTGCAAGTCACACGGAAAGACCTAAAAGTATTACATGATCCCTTTATAAAGTCTTAAAAAAAGCAGACAAAATTGAATTACACTGTTCAAAGACAGATGCAAAGGTGGTAAAACCACAATAAGTAAATGACACAACATTCACTATTACTTCTGGGGATAAAGGAAGAAGGATTCAGTAGTAAAGAGGCGGAGGCTGATTCTTAAGTATGAAGTGGCAGACTTCTAAAGCAGTAAGAGCTTTAATTTTTTAAGCTGGGCGGAAGTAAACAAGGGGCTTCCTGGGTGGCATGGCGGTAAAGGACCCACCTGCCAATACAGGAGATGCAAGAGATGTGGGGTCAGGAAGATCCCCTGGAGAAGGAAATGGTAACCCACTCCAGTGTTCTTGCCTAGAAAACCCCATGGATAGAGAAGCCTGGAAGCTACAGTCCATCGGGTCGCAAGGGTCAGACATGACTGAAGTGACTAAGCTCTGCCCAGGGTTACAGACCCATGTGCCCACAAGGGTCAGGGTAAAACATAAAGTACAGGAAGCCCGGGTGTCAGACCAGAAGGAGTGGTGGGGACCAGGGTACACGCAGACTGCAACTCTTTTCCAACTACAGCTGTTTTCATGTGAGATTAGGATTAGGTTTGATGTTACCCGGTACTTGGATTTTTCAAGGACTCAAGATAGGAGTGAACTCCTAATGCATGCAACTTGGACGGATCTGAAAGCCATTATAATGAGTGGGGAAAAATGCATCTGCGAAGGTTACCTAACCTAAGATTCCTTCTGTATGACAGTCGAGAAATGACAAAATTATCGTGATGATGATCCGTAAGCGGTTGCCAGGGCTACAGCTGGGGGTGTGTGCACATTAAGGGGTAATACAAATGAGCTTTTCACGATGCTAGAACTTTCCTCGAGACACAGGGAACAAGGCACTGAGAAGGAAAACATAGGCCAGTTTGTGGAAAGACCTGTGTGTCATGGTAGTAAGTTGAAGGTGTGATCCTAAACTAAGTGGGAACGCGTTAACAGATTTTTAAAGAGAATAATAATAAGACCAAATATTTAACTAGATAGTGCTAGTAGTGAAGTGCCCTTAATTACAGAAATGTGTATGTGTGTGCCATGTGCTCAGTCGTGTCTGACTCTCTGCAACTCCATGGACTATATCCCGCCAGGTTTCTCTGTCCATGGAATTTTCCAGGCAAGAATACTGGAGTGGGTTGCCATTTCTTCCTCCAGGCAACCTTCCTGAACCAGGGTTTGAACCTGGGTCTCCCATATCTCCTGCACTACAGGAGGATTCTTTATGCACTGGGAGTCCTCAGGGTAACGCTGATGGGAATGGGGTAAGGAAATGAGAAGCAGAAAAATTCTATAAACAGAAATGGCCAAGGCAAATGGGCAAAATCACTTTTCTGGGATGCTGAAGGATGTTCTACAGAGAATATAGACTTTTTTGGTTCTTTAAACATGGATTCCCTCATGGCTAAACTGGTAAAGAATTTGCCTGCAATGTAGGAGACCTGGGTTCGATCCCTGGGTTGGGAAGATCCCCTGGAGACAGGAAAGTATTGAGTCCATGGGTTCGCAAAGAGTCAGACATGACTGAGCCACTTTCACCTTCAAACATGGATTAGACTTTGATTCACTGTAGGGAATCAGGTATGGAAATGCCATGGATCTTATGCCCAGTAACATTCACTTACCAGGAATTACTTCTGAGTCTTAGACAAACCTTCAAGTCACTCCTTGTCCCCTTAGCCCATCTATTCCTCTCTCTGCTGGGGTTCTGATACCCAAGATCTGCTGTGTGAAGAGGGACACAGCTTCCTGCTAGATGTCTGACCCCACCTGCCACCCCCAACCCCCAGCTATACAATATCAGCCACAGGGAAACAGATTGAGCAAGTCATAAACACCAACAATCTTTCAAGTTACTAATCACATGTGACTTCTGTGTATTTGTAACTACAATCCTCCCAGCCAATCTCAGATTAAAATTCCATAATATATAAACTCTTCCCCGCTCCTCCCAAACATATGCTAATTTTTATGCAAGGAAGCAGTACTTGCTTCAAAATCCCTTATCTACAAGAAAGCAACATGAATAGAAGACAGTCATAACAGGTTGTGATAGGCAGGATAATGGTACCCCAAAGATATCCAAATCCTATTCCCCAGATCCTGTGACTGTGTTACACTGCAAAGGGGAATAAAGATTACTGCTGGAGTTAAGGCTGCTGATCATCTGACATTAACACAGGGATATCATCATGAATTATTTGGTTGAGTCTAATATAATTAGAGAGTCTTTAAAAGTGGAAGATTGAGGCAGAAAAAGAAATTCAGGAAACGATGTGAGGGAG